>NC_090646.1:18877901-19160323 GCF_040937935.1 Hyperolius riggenbachi | reverse complement strand
GATACAGGGTATGGGCCTATAAATCTGGGTCCCAACTTCGCTGAGGGTTGTTTCAGCGCTAGATGTCGGGTGGAAACCCATACCAAATCCCCTGGCACAAATTCCCACTCTATCGAACGCTTTCTATCCGCCTGCCTCTTCTGGGTACGAAACGCCTTTTCCATATTATCCTTTACTTTAGCCCAAATCTCCTTCAAGGATCCCTGCCACACTTCCAGGGCAGGGAACGGAGAAGATGCCACTGGCAATGGGGAGAACTTAGGAGATCTCCCCGAGACCACCTTGAAGGGTGAAAAGCCCGATGAAGTGCTCTTCAAATTGTTGTGCGCAAATTCTGCGAAGGGCAGAAATGTTACCCATTCCAACTGGGCATCAGCCACATAGCACCTAAGGAATTGTTCCAAAGACTGATTAACCCTTTCCGTTTGACCATTGGTTTGTGGGTGGTAGCTAGATGAAAATGACAGATTCATACCTAAGTGATGACAGAAGGCTCGCCAGAACCTAGATACAAACTGGACTCCCCTATCTGAGATCACATTTTCTGGTATGCCATGCAAACAAAATATGTGCTCAATGAAGAGGCCTGCCAGTTCCTGAGCAGAGGGGAGTCCGTCTAGGGGAATAAAATGAGCCATTTTGCTGAATCCGTCAACTACCACCCAGATAACCGTCTTACTTTCTGACCTAGGGAGTTCGCCCACAAAATCGATATGTGGGTCCATGGTTCCTCAGGCACCGGTAAAGACTGAAGGGTGCCTGCTGGAGCCTGCCTAGATGGTTTATTTCTGGCACAGACTGAGCAATCTTTGACAAACTCCTTACAATCCAGGGCCAGGGACGGACACCAAACACACCTAGACAGCAGATCTTGCGTCCTTGCAACCCCAGGATGCCCTGCATTTTTATGGGCATGAAATAACTGCAGAATTTTCAAACGTAAGGGTAATGGTACAAACAAAACCCCATCGGGTTTCCCCTCGGGGATGTCCTGTTGATAAGGCCTTAACGCAAGTGACCAGTCTTGCCATGTCTCAGTGGCTGCTACAACCACCCTCTCGGGCAGAATGTTTTCGGGGGTTGATGGCTGTACAGTTTCAGGCTCAAAACATCTAGACAGAGCATCAGCCTTGATGCTCTTATTTCCAGGCTTATAGGTAATTATGAACCTGAATATAGAAAAGAATAATGACCAACGAGCCTGTCGGGGGCTGAGCCTCTTGGCCCCCTCAATGTATTCTAAATTTTTATGGTCAGTTTAGACCGTGATCACATGCTCTGCTCCCTTGAGCCAATGTCACCACTCCTCAAACGCAAGTTTGATGGCCAATAATTCTCGATTTCCAATATCGTAATTTCTCTCGGCTGGAGAGAATTTACGTGAGAAGAAAGCACAGGGATGCAATCTGCCTTGAAGACCCGAGTGCTGTGACAGCACCGCCCCAACCCCTATCTCTGATGCATCCACTTCCACAATAAAAGGGTAGGTGACATCCACATGTCGCAAAATAGGGGCAGAACAAAACATATTTTTCAAAGGTGAGAAGGCAGAATGCGCCTCTTTAGACCAGTTGTAAGTGTCTGCCCCTTTTTTGGTGAGGTCAGTGAGGGGGGACACCACAGATGAGAATCCTTTAATAAATTTTCTATAGTAGTTGGTGAAACCAACAAACCTTTGGAGTGCCTTCAGCCCTGCGGGTTGTGGCCACTCCAAAACGGCAGACACCTTCTTGGGATCTATGGAGAGCCCAGAAGTAGAGATAACATATCCCAAAAAAGGAACTTCAGACACCTCGAAAAGGCATTTTTCGAGTTTGGCATACAGGTAGTTCTGTCTGAGTTTCTCCAAAACAAATTTCACATGTTTCATGTCGTCGAGGTAAGCTAGAACAAAACGCCCCAGAACCTCTCTGAATACCTCATTAACAAACTCTTGGAAGTCGGCAGGCGCATTACACAGCCCGAAGGGCATGACCAGGTACTCGTAGTGCCCGTCGGGCATGTTAAAAGCCGTCTTCCATTCGTCACCCTCCCTGATACGTACCAGGTTGTATGCCCCTCTCAAATCTAGCTTAGAGAAGATACCTGCATCAGTGATTGGGGAAAACAGATCGTCAATCAAAGGGAGTGGGTAATTTTTTATGGTAATTTTATTGAACTCCCTGTAATCGATACATGGGTGAAGCCCACCGTCCTTTTTCTGAACAAAAAAGAATCCTGCTCCGGCCGGAGACTTAGAAGGACGGATAAAACCCTTGGCCAAGTTTTCTTTAATATAATCCTGCATGACGAGTTTTTCCGGACTAGAAAGGTTATACAAATTACCCCTAGGGGGCATACAACCTGGTCTTAATTCAATGGGGCAGTCAAAACTCCTGTGAGGAGGAAGTTTGTCTGCTGACTTGGGACAGAATACATCGGCAAAGTCAGCATACTGTGGGGGTACACCCTCAATCTTAACTTTGGTGGCGCATATAGCCACTTTTTCCATACAATGCCGATGACAGGGGAGATCAGCTTAACAATTGGCAGGAACTCCAGTCTATCTGCGGAGAATGTTTCTTTAACCACGGCATACCAAGGATCACGGTAGAAGTGAACATCTTAAGTACAAAAAATTGTAATTTCTTCCTGTGTAACACCCCCACATGACACAAGAGAGCTGGAGTCTGAGAGAGAACCTGCCTGCCCTGTAATGGAGAGTCATCTACAGCCATAATGACAATTTGCCTGTCTAAAGGATTTAGGGGTATTCCCCATTTCTTAACAAACTCTGCATCAATAAAATTAGCCTCAGAACCCGAGTCTATAAATGCCTGGGTAGACAAAACTTGGTCTTCCCAGGTAATAAAACAAGGGAGCAGTAAACATTTATCAGGTAGAGGTAAATCCGGCTCGCCTAGGGTAGTACCTCTAACTACGCCTAGGCGGCAGAGTTTTCTGACCTTTTAGGACAGTTTTGTATTTAATGTCCCTTTTCGGCACAGTACAGGCAGAGGCCCTCCTTTCGTCTCCGGGTTTTCTCTACCTCAGATAATTTGGAGTGACCGATTTGCATTGGTTCATCCTGAGGAGGAGAAGGAGGGGACAAAGAGAAGGGAGTAGTCTTTACAGATAGTTTACCCCAGGTTTGCTTTTGATACCGGATTCGGCGATCAATTTTAACTGCCAGTGCTATTGCCTCATCCACCGTTTTAGGCTCTGGGTGGCTGAGCATTACGTCAGACACTGGGTCAGATAAGCCAGTTAAAAACATTCCAGTAAAGCAAACTGTCCCCACCTAGCCGATACTGCCCACCTTCTGAATTCAGCGGCATAGGTCTCAACCGTATTATGCCCCTGTCGGAGGATCTTAAGTTTCCTCTCAGCAGTCACTGCGATATCCGGATCATCATTGATTATCGCCATCGTTTTAAAAAATTCTTGTACCGAGGTCAAAGCCTCATGACCATTAGGAAGACTGTAGGCCCATGTCTGAGAGTCCCCTGATAACAGTGTCTTGATAAAGGTTATCCTTTGGCTCTCAGAACCTGATGACACAGGTCTCATCTCAAAATACAAAAGACATCGATTTCTGAAGTTCTGGAAATCAGACTTGTGCCCTGAGAATTTTTCAGGCATGGGCATTCTAGGCTCTACAACTGCAGGAGACTGCACTGGCGCGGTTGCGGTCTGGAGGGTCTGGAAAACCACAGACAGCTAGGTGATCTGTGCCTGTTGGGAATTAACCGTTACGGTTAAATTGTTCACCACTGTGGTCAACGCCTCAACCTGGCTACGCAGTGCGTCCATAGACATTTTGGTCTGCTGTTATGTAACGACTGGTGTCAGCAAGAACAGATTTCTGATTATGTGGTGATCTACAGTATCACCAACAATAGAGATGCTATACCTGATTATATAGTGATCTGCAGAATCACCAATAATGCAAGTATAGTAAACAGACAAGTGTGATAGCTTTAATGCACAGTGGTGTTTTGGTGCAACAGTAAGTACTGACAGATTTGGCAATACCTCACCAGAGGAGCTGGTGGACACTGACAGTACAGCAAACACCTCAACAGTGATGAGGGCTCACTGGAGAGTAGAGTGGTCAGACTAATCGAGTTGGCAACAGACAGGCAGATACAGTACAGAATCGGAAGGCAGAGAGGAAACGTTAAACAGGCAGAGTCGGCAGCGAGATCAGATGGGCTAAGGTACAGAATCACTGAGCAGAAGAATAGTCAAAAGGAGCCTAGAGTCATACACAGATAATCAAACAATCAATAATGAATTATAATTATAGCTATCAAAGGGTCTGAGCGCTAACACGTAGTATTCACAACAGCAGACAAAGAGCAACTGACAGCCAGCTCCTTTTATGCAGAGAACACTCTGCAGAGCCGCCCAGACGTCCAGCCAATCCAGCAGCTAGGCTGGAGTCAGCTGACCGGCGAGTCAGCTGAATCCCCTTCTAAGAGCATAAAGGTCCGGCCGCTGGGCACGCGCACGCGTAGCCCTTACCCGATGTGCGGCTGAAGGACCTGTTTGAGATAGCGTGGCGGGGACCGCCACCAGCTGAGATGCGGAGGCGGCGGACACGCCGCTCTCCGCCGCGGCGGAATCCCCACCACGTGTTACAACAGTACTGTCTTTTGGTGCAACACTAAGACAAAATTATTTGCAATAAAGTGTGTTTTTGGAGACACACCTGATCCCAGCTGCCACTGACAGTACTGTCTTTTGGTGCAACACTAAGACAAAATTATTTGCAATAAAGTGTTTTTTTTGGAGACAACTGATCCCAGCTGCCACTGAAAGTACTGTCTTTTGGTGCAACACTAAGACAAAATTATTTGCAAAAAAGTGTGTTTTTGGAGACAACTGATCCCAGCTGCCACTGAAAGTACTGTCTTTTGGTGCAACACTGCTGCTGGCAGTGCCTGCTTGCAGTGCCTGTGAGGATATCTTGGGGTGAGGATGATATGTACGGTAATATGCAGAATATAGCCGCCGTATAGTATCGCACAGAAGCCATATTTCTTCATTTTCCTGTCTGCTGTGTACTTCAGATGTGTATGCTTGCTACAAGCAAGGCTGGCTTTGGGGGAAGCTACTAATTGTATATAGTACATTTGTGAACAGGAGAGCAGGAACTTCTAAATGTATTTGCTAATGTGTCAATAGACCTATGTTTGCATTAAATTCCTCTGGAAGCAGGGAGCTTGGACATTAGCATACAGTTCCTCTGGCCATCAAGTATACAGGTAATTAGGTAATGATCCCCTATTGTCTGACATCTTGCAAAGGTGTTGCAGTGCTTTTGATCTTTGTATTCATGTAAACAGCCCCCTTGTCCCATTATACAAAGCAAGACTACCAGAGTCTTGGGGACAGGGGAAGCTGACATAGGAAGGTGAAATTTACATGACAGCCTGCTGGAAGGAGTTTTGAAATCTCTGCAGACTTTAAAAACTGAAACAGGAAAGCTTTGATAAGATAGGAAATAATGTTGAGGAATCCTTAAAGAGAACCCGAGGTGGGTTTGAAGAATTTTATCTGCATACAGAGGCTGGATCTGCCTATACAGCCCAGCCTCTGTTGCTATCCCACACCCCCCTAAGGTCCCCCTGCACTCTGCAATCCCTCATAAATCACAGCCACGCTGCTGACAAACAGCTTGTCAGAGCTGGCTGTGTTTATCTCTATAGTGTCAGTCTGCTGTTCTCCCCGCCTCCTGCAGAACTCCAGTCCCCGCCTGCATCCCTTTCCTCCCTGCTGATTGGAGGGAAGGGACGGGGGCAGGGACCGGAGCTATGCAGGAGGTGGGGGAGCAGCTGAGACTGACACTACAGATGTAAACACAGCCTCACAGCACGGCTGTGATTTATGAGGGATTGCAGAGTGCAGGGGGACCTTAGTGGGGTTTGGGATAGCAACAGAGGCTGGGCTGTATAGGCAGATCCAGCCTCTGTATGCAGATAACATTCTTTAAACACACCTCGGGTTCTCTTTAATCAAGTTTTCACCTGGAGTAGAGAAGCTTTTTGATGTCTGTTAAGATACAATCTTACCTGTTGAAATCTGCAACCTTCAAAAAGCTAAAACAGGAACCCTTTGAAGTTCGCATTCACAGGGAGGATATGACAAGCGTTCTGTGATGTCACAATCTAGGAGATTGCATTAGTTCCTGGGGGCTGGACATTAAATGCCCCAGGGGACACTTCGGACTATTTAAGTTGGTCCAGGACAGTCACAGGGATCTTCTCCTGGAGATAGCGCATAGCTAGGGATGATCTCGACTCCTGGTCGAAAAACGGCGTTCTCCCGTCAAACAACGTTCTAACGTTCTCCCGTCAAACAACGTTCTAACGTACGCTGGTAACGTTCTTTTTTCCCCCGTTTATTTTACGCAACTGTCTTTGTGTGTATCTTGTAACTTTTACTTTGTAACTTTTTTACTTTGTTTTTTTGTACATCTTTTGTATATATTATTTTCTGCATTGTTCCACTTTTTTCCTGGAATATTAAATTGTTATTTAATAAGCTTGACTTCTGCTGTACTAAACTAACACTCATAGCCTAGAAGAGACTGCAGTGTAACTGTGTATAAGTCCATGCCTGATTGTATGACTGAGCAACACTACCATATGAAATTGTAATTGCATTGTGTGTATGAGGCACTTCTGCGCTCGACAGCATAGTGGGAAGGCTAACAGTATCGTTCGGAACAACTGTTAGTGGTTTTGCTTCACTACAGGGTAAGATTGCAACTGTGTGGGTGTGCATGGCATTCTTGTATTCGGCCTAAAGCGCAAAGCTGACCCGAGTACGAAAACGCGGATTGCGTGCTAAGCACTCGATAGCAGAGTGGACATGTCTAGCAACAGCTAGTGGTGGCAGTGATTCTGAGGGGTCACAGCCTTGTTTTAGCGTGACTAAGGCTGCTTCCCCTCTCGAACTGGTCAAACCCGCAGTCGGGAACCGTATACGCAGGCGTGCCGCAGGCCGGTTCCTGACAGTGCCTGCTGGCAGTGTTGAGTCAGAGGCCCTGTGGGTGATGTCAGCGGTGAGGATAGGGCCCTGTGGCTGGCCTGTCTGGCCTGGCTGGCAGTGGTGAGGCAGGGGCTCTGAGGGTGGCTGGGTTCTGCTGTCAGCGGTGAGGCAGAGGCTCTGTCCTCTTTGGCTGTAGGCCTGCAGCAGTGCTGTGTGAGGCAGAGGCCCTGCGGGTGCTACTGTCAGCGGTGAGGCTGGGGGCCAGGGACCTGTGGCTGGCCTGGCTGGAAGTGCCCTAGGCTGATGCTCCCTCCTACCTACTCAAAGCTAAACCCCAAAGCAAATGGCGTTGATAACGCGCATTCGGGTATTTATAGTCCCGAACCACATGACCCGCTCGGCCAATCAAAGCGCAAGCTGCGCATTCGGGTGACCATTCGGCCAAGTTCAGTGCACGCTCGGCCAAGTTCAGTGCACGCTCGGCCAATCACAGTAGGGGGATGAGTTTGAGCAGTGTGGCCGAGCATTGTCACGAACATCATGCGGTGTTCGGCTGTGTTCGACTCGAACCCGAACGGCCCATATTCGGGGAATAACGAATAGTGTCGAGCACTGTTCAATCAACACTAATTCCTGGCCAATGTATGCGAGCTGGCATTTGAAATCTTACAATTCCCTGGAAGACAAGACCCTCCGGAGGCGGAGGAGGAGGAGGAGGGAAGGAGGGAAGAGAGAGGAGAGAGAGAAGATTACACTTTCTGATGTTGTAAAGCAGTGTAGGGCTGCAATTCAACATTCAATGAGATTTCTGACCTTAAAACAGTGGTTTGTATGAAATCTAGGTGTTTTATTGAGACTTTTAACGTGTATACCACTCCACCATGTCTTTGTCCAGGCATTTCTTTTCTTTCTTTTCCATCATTTTTCTGGCCACCATAATTTTTTCTAAATTTTCAAGTTCGCCTCTCCATTGAAGTCTTGTAACGCTGAGGGGTCATACTTTCTTACCAGCCAGCAAAACAAGGCTGAGAGCTGAATTATGGAAGAGGCTACACAGGCTGCCCAGAGCAACTGCAGCTCTGGGCCTCTGATAAGATGCAATGGCAGCACAGTGCAATGTTGCACTGGTCTTGCAATAGCAAACATTCAGACAGATACAAGACAGACTGGAATGAGGCAGCCAATCGTGACCACAACAATGGCTTACTTTACAAGAGCAGGACTAGACGATTCGCCACTCCTACACCGGAGATGGCGCAATCCACAAGGCAGGACAGACAGAGCAAGATAAACAGGCAATAGGTCAAACACAGATAATCACAGCTAGTATTAAACAGTATAACAGAACTAACTATTGTACAAAATCCCTGGGGTCCTGCCAGTTCAAATGTACCACAGATCTGACTAAACATAAACAAGGACTTGAGACAAACAGAATGAACGCTTGCTAATCCAATCACTGACTCAGTGACAGCAAGCGTTCACACACAGACCAACACACAAGGTAGCAGGAACAGGACTAGGAAGGATTCACTACTCCCCCACAGGAGTCAGTGCAATCCATGCAAGGTAGCAGGAACAGGACCAGGAAGGATTCGCTACACCTCCGCAGGAGTCAGCGCAATCCACACAAGGTAACAGGAACAGGACTAGGAAGGATTGAGCTGACTGATCTGACTGATAACTCATGAAGGATCGGGACAGCCCGACAAGACCAAATTCCAGAATCAGTCTCACCAAGACTGGACCAATCGGAACCAGAACCTATAGAACTATGCCCATCAGTACTACAAGCCCCAGTGTGATACCCATCAGAACCGTGATTTCCAGGAACAAGCCCCCCGAAACTCTCTGAGCGATACCCTCCGCCTAGAGATGAGCCGAAATTTTCGAAATTTCGAACTGCTTTTATTACGAATGCGAAATTTAACATTACGACCCAAATTCGTAATTTCGTAATTAATTTTCAAATCGTAATTTACAATTTCGTAATCGAAATTTCACTCCCATAATGACGAATTTCGTGTCTCCAACCGAAATTTTACTTTTTCAGGTTTGTAAGGGTTTCTATCCCTCTAGATGCCTAAAATGAATAGCACAGCCAGCCTCCTCCTCCCCCCCCCCCCCCCCCCCCCCCCCCCCCCCCTCCCTCCCCTCCCTCCCTCCCTCCTCTCTCTCTCTCTCTCTCTCTCTCTCTCTTGTAGACAGTCATATGAGACACATGCTGGGTGCAGGGCTTTGTGATTGGACCATGCGATAGAGTGAGGTGCAAAAATGAAATCATGCCTAGCAGAGGATGGTTTCACAGTGCTAAATGCTAGGCTGGCTGTGGTGCAATTGGTTAGTGTGTCTGGCTGGTAACAGCAAGGTTACAGGTTCAATTCCATCCAGGCATGTCTTTTCCTTTTGCGTTCAACAGTTGTCCAAACACCGAGCACAAAGTTTTGCATGCGTAAAGTTTTACGCACGCAAAATACCCCATGGGGTTCAATGGCGCAGCGCGCGCACGCAAAAGGAAAAGACATGCCTGGATGGAATCAAACCTGTAACCTTGCTGTTACCAGCCAGACACACTAACCAATTGCACCACAGCCAGGCTAGCTGTGACCTAACTCTACATGGCTATCTGGGGCTCTGTTGGCTCTGTTTGGACAACTGTTGAACGCAAAAGGAAAAGACATGCCTGGATGGAATTGAACCTGTAACCTTGCTGTTACCAGCCAGACACACTAACCAATTGCACCACAGCCAGCCTAGCATTTAGCACTGTGAAACCATCCTCTGCTAGGCATGATTTCATTTTTGCACCTCACTCTATCGCATGGTCCAATCACAAAGCCCTGCACCCAGCATGTGTCTCATATGACTGTCTACAAGTAAGATTTAGGTTAGCAGTCTATTTAGTGTGTGTTTGGTGGTATGGTGGTGAGCATAGCTGTCTTCCATGTGGTTGGCCTGGGTTTGATCCCTGGACATGTCATGAATGTGAGTATGGTTTTGAAATACTACAAATCTCTGGAGAGAGAGAGAGAGAGAGAGAGAGAGAGAGAGAGAGAGAGAGAGAGAGAGAGAGAGAGAGAGAGAGAGAGAGAGAGAGAGAGAGAGAGAGAGAGAGAGAGAGAGAGAGAGATCTTTGACATTTCATAATAGTACATGCTAGGCTGGCTTCAGCATGTAGCATTGTAGTGTGTTGTGTTGGTGGTATAATGGTTAGGATAGCAGCCTACCACGCGGTAGGCCTGGGTTTGATTCCTGGCCAATGTATGTGAGTTGGCTTTTGACATACTACAAATCCCTAAGCAAGCTCATTTTTCTCTTGGATATATCATAATGGTACATGCTAGGCTGGCTTCAGCATGTAGTGTTGGTGGTGGTATAGTGGTGAGGAGAGCTGCCTACCAAGCACTAGACCTGAGTTTGATTCCTGGCTAATGTATGTAAGCTGGCTTTTGAAATCCTACAATTCCCTGGAAGACAAGACCATCCTCCTGCGGAGGAGGAGGAGGGAAAAAGAGAGAGAGAGGAGGGAGCTGTTGTGGGGTGCAATATAAGGAATAACAATCAGCCTAGGAGCAAGCTAACAAGCCTAACTAAACTCTCCGTAGCAGAGTCTGTCAGCAGCTGTACCTTAATTAATTACTGTAGGCAGATGAGTGAGTAAAACGGCTGGAGAACCTTGCCTTTTATAAGGGGGGCTCCAGCAGTGAGTGTAGTCTGATTGGTGACAATGTGCCTGCTGACTGCGATGTAGAGGGTCAAAGTTGACCGTAATGGAGCATTATGGGGGCGAATCGAACTTCCGTCAAAGTTCGCCTTCGCTGGCGAACGCAAACCACCCAAAGTTCGCCTGGAACCGTTCGCGGTCGAACCGTTCGGCCCATCTCTATTAAGCACCAGCACATTCTTGTCAGGCACGAGGTCCTCTGCCAGTTTCAAGGAGCCAGTGGGCACAAAGGTGACACAACCAGCAGCTACACCATGCACACAATGGCCAAATAACGAGTCCGAAGAATTGTTCCACAACACAATGGGCTATTCGCAGGAGCTATTCTCATTCCCACCCCCACAAACTTCCACCTGTGAAAGGACAATGGAACAGCCACAAATCTTGTGCCCGGATTCACAGGCAGTGGATGCTGAAAATGCACCAATTACTGAAAGGCAAAGCGAGGACAAAGACACCCAAATCTCAGCGCAATGTGCGCAGGAATTTGGATCGCAGGAGGTCTGCCTAGAAGATGAGGAAGAGATGGGATTGAGGTGCGCAGAGGTTGTTCTGCACACATATGAGACGATGTTCTGCACATATATGAGGCGATGGAGGAGGAGGGTTTGTTTGGACGATGAGGCCACAGACCTGGATTGGGAACCAGACCGTCGCCGTCGGGATAGCAGTACAGATGAGTCAGCTGAAGAACCCCCTGCTGCAAGAGTTTGCGTTGTGCCAC
Source organism: Hyperolius riggenbachi (assembly GCF_040937935.1). NCBI lineage: Eukaryota > Metazoa > Chordata > Amphibia > Anura > Hyperoliidae > Hyperolius > Hyperolius riggenbachi. The sequence continues at coordinate 19,148,897 of NC_090646.1, read as the reverse complement.
AAAGTAGTCAGGGAATATCGGCCACAACAAGCGCACAAGTGAGACGCAAAAGAAGCACGCACCAAACTCCCAAGCAAAGCAGTAGGTCCTCCAAAGTCTGGTCTTTCTTAGAAGACAGCAGGGTGGATGTAACCATGGTGATTTGTAAGGTGTGCAGGAACACACTGAGCAGGGGAAAAAATGTCAACAACCTCACCACCACCAGCATGCGCCGGCACATGGAAGCCAAACATAGCACTCTGTGGTCAAACGCGCAAGGCCAGGGTACCAGCTCACTTGCAGCCCCCAGCAACACTGCCTCAGTTGTGGACACCAGACCCTCCTCAGCAGCCCAGTCATTACGTGGTGGCCAAACATCCGTAGTACCCGATGTCAGTTTCAGCAATAGTGCTCTTGACTGTTCCCAGTCATCGACGACGACAACAACAAACAACTGCCCTTCATTGTGCGAGCCTACTGTTCAGTTGTCTGTCCCGGAGATGTTGGAGCGCATGAGAAAATTGCCAGCAAATGACCCCCGGGCCATGGCACTTAGGCCCGGTTCACATTAGCGGTGGCTATCTGGAATAGCCGTGCCGGAGCCGCACCGCATGCTGGCCGGACGAAACGGACGCACGGCATAGCAATGTAAATCTATGCCAGGGTTCACATGTGTCCGTTTCGTCCGGACCGGAGCCGGACCGGATCCGGACTCCGGTGTCCGTTCCAACATGCGCTATTTTTTGGTCCGGCTCCTCCGGCAGCCGTATCCGGGGCGGAGCCGGACTGCACCATCCGGCCAATGGAAACCAATGAGAACCGGAGAGCGCACAACACACTGGCAAAAAATCCGGATGTTCTACCCCACTTCCTATGCGGATTTTTGCGGCGATATTGGCTGGGGACACATGGGCAAGCATTTTGGAGTGGAGCAGCACAGCTGGATCCGGATCCGGAGATGTTGGCAGCATGTCGGAGGTGGAGGTGAGTGCTAAACAGCAGAGGGCCTGATTCCAGAGATGGCGCAATCCACAAGGCAGGACAGACAGAGCAAGATAAACAGGCAATAGGTCAAACACAGATAATCACAGCTAGTATTAAACAGTATAACAGAACTAACTATTGTACAAAATCCCTGGGGTCCTGCCAGTTCAAATGTACCACAGATCTGACTAAACATAAACAAGGACTTGAGACAAACAGAATGAACGCTTGCTAATCCAATCACTGACTCAGTGACAGCAAGCGTTCACACACAGACCAACACACAAGGTAGCAGGAACAGGACTAGGAAGGATTCACTACTCCCCCACAGGAGTCAGTGCAATCCATGCAAGGTAGCAGGAACAGGACCAGGAAGGATTCGCTACACCTCCGCAGGAGTCAGCGCAATCCACACAAGGTAACAGGAACAGGACTAGGAAGGATTGAGCTGACTGATCTGACTGATAACTCATGAAGGATCGGGACAGCCCGACAAGACCAAATTCCAGAATCAGTCTCACCAAGACTGGACCAATCGGAACCAGAACCTATAGAACTATGCCCATCAGTACTACAAGCCCCAGTGTGATACCCATCAGAACCGTGATTTCCAGGAACAAGCCCCCCGAAACTCTCTGAGCGATACCCTCCGCCTAGAGATGAGCCGAAATTTTCGAAATTTCGAACTGCTTTTATTACGAATGCGAAATTTAACATTACGACCCAAATTCGTAATTTCGTAATTAATTTTCAAATCGTAATTTACAATTTCGTAATCGAAATTTCACTCCCATAATGACGAATTTCGTGTCTCCAACCGAAATTTTACTTTTTCAGGTTTGTAAGGGTTTCTATCCCTCTAGATGCCTAAAATGAATAGCACAGCCAGCCTCCTCCTCCCCCCCCCCCCCCCTCCCCCTCCCTCCCTCCCTCCCTCCCTCTCTCTCTCTCTCTCTCTCTCTCTCTTGTAGACAGTCATATGAGACACATGCTGGGTGCAGGGCTTTGTGATTGGACCATGCGATAGAGTGAGGTGCAAAAATGAAATCATGCCTAGCAGAGGATGGTTTCACAGTGCTAAATGCTAGGCTGGCTGTGGTGCAATTGGTTAGTGTGTCTGGCTGGTAACAGCAAGGTTACAGGTTCAATTCCATCCAGGCATGTCTTTTCCTTTTGCGTTCAACAGTTGTCCAAACACCGAGCACAAAGTTTTGCATGCGTAAAGTTTTACGCACGCAAAATACCCCATGGGGTTCAATGGCGCAGCGCGCGCACGCAAAAGGAAAAGACATGCCTGGATGGAATCAAACCTGTAACCTTGCTGTTACCAGCCAGACACACTAACCAATTGCACCACAGCCAGGCTAGCTGTGACCTAACTCTACATGGCTATCTGGGGCTCTGTTGGCTCTGTTTGGACAACTGTTGAACGCAAAAGGAAAAGACATGCCTGGATGGAATTGAACCTGTAACCTTGCTGTTACCAGCCAGACACACTAACCAATTGCACCACAGCCAGCCTAGCATTTAGCACTGTGAAACCATCCTCTGCTAGGCATGATTTCATTTTTGCACCTCACTCTATCGCATGGTCCAATCACAAAGCCCTGCACCCAGCATGTGTCTCATATGACTGTCTACAAGTAAGATTTAGGTTAGCAGTCTATTTAGTGTGTGTTTGGTGGTATGGTGGTGAGCATAGCTGTCTTCCATGTGGTTGGCCTGGGTTTGATCCCTGGACATGTCATGAATGTGAGTATGGTTTTGAAATACTACAAATCTCTGGAGAGAGAGAGAGAGAGAGAGAGAGAGAGAGAGAGAAGGAGGAGGGTTGGTTATTCATTTTAGGCATCTAGAGGGATAGAAACCTTTGCAAACTTTAAAATACTAAATTTCGTAATCGTAATTACGAAAATTTGCGTAATTTGCAAAAATTACGAAATTTCAATTACTGCTAAAATCGTAATTGTAGTAATTTCGCGAAATTTCGGAAATTCGTAATTAGGTCATTACGCTCATCCCTACCTCCGCCTTCCAGGGACTGTCTAAAAATGCCAAACCCTTTGCAATGCCCACCGGAACTGTCCTTACCAACACAATACCCACTGTTGAACCAGTCCAAGGTACTAGGACAAGTTTCCTCAGAGATCTCCCAGAACACTTTGAAGTTCCATAGAGTTCCCAAAAGGTTAGAACGCCCCTTAGGCTCACATGGAGAACTATCAAGAACCCCTATGGAACCTAGAGCAATTCCAGAGTCAGGGTTACAAGGACAAACATCAAGATCAGGGCTTTCAGGGACCAGAACCATCTCTGGGCATGCAGGCAAACTGGCAATATCAGAACATGTCTCCACTAAGGAAGCATCTGAGCATGCTAACACATTAGACACACTTCGGTATTCTGGCACACAAAGCACATCTGGGCACACCGGCACAAGAGAAGCTTCTGGGCATGTGAAGGAGCTGCGGACCTTAGAGTCAGTCACGATAGGGCCGAAACCAGGACTGGGCAGAAAATCATCATGACTAGACTTCACAGCTACTGGACTCTCACTAAAGAATGCAGAATCAGACTTAGATGTCGCTGATTCTAGCAAGTTTATTAACAAATCATTTTCAGGGGCATTAACAAGACAGGACAAGTCTTCTGATGTATGCACCGAACTAGATAGGGATTCCACAACTTCCTCTGGACCGGACTGAGACTCATCTAGTACATTGGATTGGAGTTCCAAAGGAACTGCAAAACAAGTCAGTCTTGCAGCAACCCCTACTGAACTGGGCAAAACTTAGGGAATCACTGGACAGGAAGGGGACTCTGGAACCTCTGCCACACCGGCCAGAGAATCAGGTTTCAGGAACACTCACTAAACCGGACTGAAATTCTGAGACTTCTATTATTTTTACCAGAGAATCAGTATTATCCATGTTACAGGGCAAGACTTCTGAAACATTCAAAGGACAGGGCTGGAGTTCCCCGGCTGTTACAACATCGGACAGGGACTCCACATCCTTAGTGACATCAGACTGTGTACAGGGCAATGTATCCAAAATACCCTCTGACGAGGACAATGCTTCACTGGACAAAGATTCATCAAGTTTATTTAGAGTGGACTGTAATTCTAAGACAGCTGCTAAACAGGTGAATATTACTGCAACACCCACTGAAATAAGCAGTGCCTCTGAGTCCTCTGCTAGAGGGTTTGAAGTATCCAAAGTACTGGGTGAAGCATAAGACTCTGCGACCTCAGCTTCACTGGACAGGATCACTGAACAGTCCATATTGCAGGGCAGAACAATGGAAGCACCTGCTGGACAGCATAATGATTCTGTGACCAGAGCTTCATTGGAGAGATCTACTGCACAATTCATGGTACAGGGCAAATTTACTGGAACATTTTCTGAACAAGGGAATAATTCTGCGATTTCAGGTTCACATAGCAGATGCTCTGAGCTATTCACGATACAGGGCAAATTTACTGGAACATTTTCTGGACAAGGCAATGATTCTGTGATTTCAGGTTCACATAGCAGATACTCTGAGCTATTCACGGAACTAGAGTGAGGTGAAGAAACAGGAAGATCAGGACACAATGTTTGCGCATCTGAACCACCATTCAACTGTAAAATTGGAAAATTCAGATGCTGGGGTTCTGAGGTTACTAGGCATGATTGATGAGACTCAGGAACTGATGTGGTGCATCTGTTGGTGTCTGCTGGATCATATGGTTTGCAGAATGCAGAAAACAAATCAGTAGGAATTTGTTTGAATTTTCACGCAAAACGTTTCGCGATTAATTTAACACATTTCAGAGGGTTATCAAAAACCTCCTCATTTTCATCAGCAACTTCCTCAGCCCAAGTTCTCATCTTGCTATCAAGCAGATATAATACAATAAACCTGGACTGCTGAAATGCTGTTGCTGATCTGAAAAAAGAACATGAATTTAACATTTTGCAATTCTGCAAGAAAGTCGGAAAGACTTCTTGCCTCCATTATAACAAATTAGAGAAGCAAGGTGTGCATCTCCTTCTGGTTGTAGGGAAATAAAGCTAGCAGGTGATGTCGTTGCTAGGGGCAAAACAGAATTAACTTTTTTCTTTACAGAAGGTAATTGCTTAGGCGTTCTCAGCATCCCAGGATCAAAAGTGGAATGTCTTAAATTAGTGTGACTACATAAATGATTGGTCGCCATGGGCAACAGAGAGACCGAATTGGCATTGGTTACTGAGTGTTGCTCATACTGACTCCGATAGCGATCATTCAAGATCTCATTCCATGCATCCATTAACGGAATCACAAAGTCACGCACACACAGATTCCTTATTATCAAAGAAAAAGCAGACTCAATGCATGCATGCAAAACCACGTCGCTCTTAGCAGTATAAAATTCATGGAAATCAGGGATGGTCGTAGTCAGCCAACTTCGCTACGATGGAACTACGCGTATTTTTACGCAAATACGCTTTGCAATCTACGGCTATGTAATCAGAAACTTCACTACGTTTGCATTTCGTAGACTACGTGTTAAATTACGCAAGGTTCGCGTAGTGCGAAGGGTAGTTGATGCGACCACTTATGCCCTTAATTGGAAAAATTTCCGCAATAATCTTCAACTTATTTGCAAATATAAACTAATATAAGTGTACATTCCACCTTCCAATGCGGAATTGTATGCGTCTAAAAGGGCAATAATATTACTGCGCATGCGCAATGATCCATATAGATGCAGTTACCGCACGCATAGTTGACTTCGCAATACATACGTCAACTACACGTAGCGGGCGAAGCATCGCATAGTGGGACTACGACTACGCGGAAATGCGTACGTGTAGTTCTTAAACTTCGTCTACGAACTATGATGCGTAATTGCGTACTACGATGCGTAGATTCGCGCTGGCGTAGTTTACGAGCAACCCTGATAGAAATACTCTCGATCAAAGCTTCAATAAAAGCTTCAATTTCCCATTTTTTCAAACGTAGGATCCCATTCACTCTTGTCAGGAACTAAACAATCATTCTAGGCATCATTTATAGACAAACCAGTCTGCAGGAAGCTAGCTGGAGTGGAACTGGCTTGATTCACTCTTGACAGAGAATTAACTCGATTGACAGGATTACTAGGATATTTCCTATTCTTAAGAATATCCAGAACTTGTAACAAGTGTTGAACTGCAGAATATGTAAATGTTCCCTATTGTACAAACAATTGGATTTGCTTAAAGGAACGCTATCAATACCCAAGTGTTCTAAAATGACAATGTACAAATAATGTCTAAGTAGCTGTGTAAATATTTTCCTACTTTTCTTGTTAAATATCAGGCAAAAGCTGTAATTCATTGTGTAGAGATTTTAGCTACGTTTGGAATGTCTCATTTGCAGAGGTATAAATCTCTGCAGTCTGACATGCAAAGAACAGTGTAATATTGAAGTAGAGTTACATGAAAACAAAAGAAGCCTGTCAAGTATCAGGTTTCACACACACAATTACAAATGTTTATGTTGCACAAAAGATACATTTCCTCTGCTCTCTGTGAGAGACAGCTCTGCCTGTCTCTGACTGAGCTCTCTGCAAACACAGGGTTAACAGATGCACTGTGGGGGAAATTCCACCCTCCCCTCATAGCACATTCTGCCATCAGATTACAGCAGACTGCCATCAGAAAAGCGTGAAAGGAATTAGATAACAGTAAACAAAGATATAAGAATTCAACTGTATATACCAATACTTAGCAGCACTTCCCAAACATTTACTATCTCAATTGAAAAAAAATGTTAATCGATAGTGTTCCTTTAATGCTCTGTAATATTTCCTCATAAGAATATTCAGACAATTCTTTTAAGCAAAAATCTTTATTCTCCCTGGCTAGCATGTAAAGTTCATTGGTAGTTTCATGGGTCCATTTGACTCCCCTGAAAGACAATTGCATTTCATTATCTGCTGATGACAGAGTCTGATGCATAGTTTTATGCAAGGCTTTAGACTTTGCTGCATACGGATTGCTTTTAAAGGAATACTATCGATTCACATATTTTTTTCAGTTGACACAGGAATTGTTTGGGAAGTGCTGCTAAGTACTGGTGTATACATTTTAGTAGCAACCTCTTTGTTTACTGTTAGCAAAATACATTCAAAGTTTACTGACGCCAAAACTGACGGCTGACTGAGCCATGAGGAGAGGGGAAATTCCCCTCACACTTGATCAGTTAACTCTATGTGCAGCTCTGTGAGTGACAGAGAGAGACAGGACACAGGAGCTGCAGCTGTTGGGAGCTCTGTTTCGGACTGAAGTGTCTGAAGAGAGCAGATGAAATGTAACTAATTGTCACAGCTTTTCATACTGTTTTTGCTTTCAGAGTTTGATATGTTTGATATTTGCTTTCTGTAGTCTGATATGCAACTCTGGCTGTCCATTGAAGCAGACGCCCCTTCTGCAATTGATTTGTCCCAATATAGCTAAATCCTACCCTCAATAAATTACAGCTTTTGCCTCTGATATTTAACATGAAAAGTAGAAAAATGTTTACACAGCTACTTAGACATTATTTGTACATTGTCATTTTAGAACACTTGGGTATCGATAGTATTCCTTTAAATGCTGCTGGAGGAACATTTGGTTGACTAGCAATCAGGAGTTCATTAAGAGGAAATGGCAAATGAGTTATGTGTAACCAGTAATGAATTACAAAGGCTAGAAATTCCAAAGGTCTGTCTTTAAAGTTGCTGTGATCCAAAACATCATAAGCCCACAAAAACAGGTCCCCTTTAAACAGGATATAAACTAACTGGAACGCCCAGGTACTAACAGATGTAGCTTGGAGCTCTGGATTTGACAAAAATCTAACACATTCATGCAAAAATTTGTCTGCAGTCTCAGTGTCAAGTTTTTCAAATCTTTTAAAAGACAGGGAGCCATAACACATGGTGTCAGAAGCCTCTTCCATGCAACTCTGTGTAGGGCCCATCATACTGTAACACTGGGGGGTCATACTTTCTGACCAGCCAGCAAAACAAGGCTGAGAGCTGAATTATGGAAGAGGCTACAAAGGCTGCCCAGAGCAACTGCAGCTCTGGGCCTCTGATAAGACACAATGGCATCGCAGTGCGATGTTGCGCTGCTCTTGCAATAGCAAACATTCAGACAGATACAAGACAGACTGGAATGAGGCAGCCAATTGCGACCACAGCGATGACGTACCTCACAAGAGCAGGAAAACCAATAGGTAAATTTTGATTGGCTTTTGTAGGCTCCACTCACTTTTCTGAATAATAATCCCAGTCACCCAGTGACCAACTCTGCAAAGTTTGAGAATCCTACAATTAATAGTGTAAGAATGGCTGCAGTTTACATTTTCCCAGTGAAATTTTTAATTTGTCTCCACCCACTGACGACCCGGCGTTGCCCGGTTATGTATTTAGCTGTTGTTCGCTACGGCCCCTTTTTCTAACCCTAACACACAATTACTTAGGGCTTTATTCACTAAACTGTGATTATCACGTTTTGAAGAGACCCATGAAGTCTCATTAAAATCAAGTTTTCATATAAAAAATGTATTTAACATGATTGCCCTAACTAAAACGCTGCATCCCCGCTGCTGAAATCTAACTAAATCCCCCCAAACTCCCCAGGGCACACTGCGGGGAGCACTTCCATGAGAGGCAGAGTTTACAGCTGCAGCTCATCCTCTACACATGTCTATCAGCGCTTATCTCCACCTCTGTCTGCCCCTCTCAGTCTTCCTTCACTGAGAGGGGCGGGGGAGAGGCGGAGATACGCGCTGATAGACGCGTGGAGAGGCAGAGCTGCAGCTGAAATCTCTGCCTCTAACGGAAGCGCACAGGGCAGCACAATCCATGACCAAGAAAGTTGTGGATTTTGCGAGGGGAGTTTGGGGGGGATTTAGTTAGATTTCAGTCGTGGTGATGCCAGTGCTGGGCCGAAATTACGCATTAGCGTAATTACGCATCGTAATTCACTACAAATGCACCGTAAGCATTACGTGTAAGGTTACGGTATTACACGTAATTAATTACGCGTAGACCGTAGTTTACGTTATTACGCGTAACAAATTACGCGTAAGACAGTAAACTCCTATTGAAATTACACAGTCTGCCGTAATCGTGTAATATTACGCTCCCGTATAATATAAAAAAGCAGCCGACTTTAAGGGTTAATAGCAAAGCCCCCTTAAGTGCTAAGAGCCTCAAATTTGGAGAATATATTAAGGAGATCAGAAGGAATAAGAGGAAAAAAAATTTTTTCAAAAAGACCTTATAGTTTTTGAGAAAATCGATGTTAAAGTTTCAAAGGAAAAATATATACATTTAAAAACCCGCCGACTTTAACGGTTAATAGCAAAGCCTGCTTAAAATTTAGGAACACCAAATTCCCAGGGTATATTAAGGGGATCAGTGGGAATAAGAGGATTTTTTTTTTTTCAAAAAGACCTTATAGTTTTTGAGAAAATCGATTTTTAAGTTTCAAGGGCAAAAATGTCTTTTAAATGCGGAAAATGTCCGTTTTTTTTGCACAGGTAACAATAGTGTTTTATTTTCATAGATTCCCCCAAGTGGGAAGAGTTTTACTTACTTCGTTCTGAGTGTGGGAAATATAAAAAAAAACGACGTGGGGTCCCCCCTCCCAGACCTCTTTAACCCCTTGTCCCCCATGCAGGCTTGGATAGCCAGAATGCGGAGCACCGGCCGCGTGGGGCTCCGCACCCTGACTATACCAGCCCGCATGGTCCATGGATTGGAGGGTCTCGGAAGGGGAGGGGCAGCCAAGCTTTCCCCTCCCCCTCCGAGCCCTTGTCCAATCCAAGGACAAGGGGCTCTTCTCCACCTCCGATGGGCGGTGGAGGTGGAGGCCGCGATTTCCTCGGGGGGGGTTTCATGGTGGCATCTGGGAGTCCCCTTTAAAAAGGGGTCCCCCAGATGCCCACCCCCCCTCCCAGGAGAAATGAGTATAGAGGTACTTGTACCTCATTCAAATCTGTTGGCTCTGCCCACTTTTTCTAATCCTAACACACAATTACTCATTTACCTAGTTTGTGAGCTTTGTGGTCTTTGGCATCAATGATTTGCATTGAAATAAAATAAATGTAATTGGCTGTGGCTTCACCTCCTTTTCTGAATTTGAACCCCAATCACCCAATGACCAAACTGTAGCAAGTTTGAAGCATGTGCCATTAACAGTGCAAGATTTGGCAGCAATAAAATATTTCCCCTAGAAAATCAATAGGTGAATTTTGATTGGCTTTTATAGGCTCCACCCACTTTTCTGAATATTAATCCCAGTCACCCAGTGACCAACTGTGCAAAGCTTGAGAACTCTAACATTGACAGTGTAACCATGGCTGCAATTTATATTCTGCCAGTAAAATTTGTCATTTTCTCTGCCCACTGATATCCTGACATTTCCTGGGTATGTATTTGGTTGGTGTAGGCTGTGGCCACTTTTTCTAACTCCTATTGGTGGTGGTGGACTTACGATCTGAGTGGTGATTTCCTTTAATATACCCCGGGGGGGAAGGAAGGGGGGAGGGGCTTCATGTGGTGGAGTGCTTCCTTGAAATGGTGGATAGTGATTAGCCAAAAATACACCTATGCGTAATTACAGATGGTAATTCATCATAATCGTAATGTGACATTTTGGGGAAAATCATAATTAATTTTGTATGTAATTGTAATCGTTCATAATCTTGTATGGTTTTTTTGCATGTAATTTTTGTTCTGGTGACAATAGCATGTATAGGGCTTTGCTATTCAACACCATAGTCGGTACAAAATTATGCAAAAATACGAAAATTCATGCAAAAATAGGAATGGTTATCCAAAATCAATTGAATTAAAAATTTGAATTATTCTTCAGTAGCTTATTGCCCGGTGTTGCCCGGGTATGTATTTGGCCGGTGTTGGCTCCGCCCACTTTTCCTAACCCTAACACACAATTACTCAATTACTTAATGACCAAGTTTGTGAGCTGTGCGGTCTTTGGCATCAATAATTTGCATTGAAATAAAATAAATCTGATTGGCTGTGGCTCCACCCCTTTTCTGAATTTCAACCCCAGTCACCCAATGGCCAAGTGTACCAGGTACAGGTGTTTAACAGTGCAAGAGGCTTGTGCCATTAACAGCGCAAGAAAGGCAGCAATTACATATTCCCCTGTAAAATCAATAGGTAATTTTTGATTGGCTTTTGTAGGCTCCACCCACTTTTTTGAATATTAATCCCAGTCACCCAGTAACCAACTGTGCAAAGTTTGAGAACCCTACCATTAACAATGTAAGAATGGCTGCTGTTTACATTAACCCAGTGAAATGTGTATTTGTCTCCACCCACTTATGACCCCGCATTGCCCGCTTATGTATTTGGCTGGTGTTGGCTGCGCCCACTTTTCTAACCCTAACACACAATTAATCAATTACTCAATTACCAAGTTTGTGAGCTTTGCGGTGTTTGACATCAATAATTTGCATTAGAATGAAACAAATCTAATTGGCTGTTTGTGGCTCCACCCCCCTTTCTCAAATTGAGCCCCAGTCACCCAATGATCAACTGTACCAGGTTTGAGGCTTGTGCCATTAACAGTGCAAGAATGGCAGCAATGTCAATATTCCCCTTGAAAATCAATAGGTGAATTTTGATTGGCTTTTATAGACTCCACCAACTTTTCTGAATATTAATCCCAGTCACCCAACGACCAACTGTGCAAAGTTTGAGAACCCTACCATTAACAGTGTAAGAATGGCTGCAGTTTATATTTTTCAGTGAACGGACAAAAAGCAGGGATAATAAAAATTGCACCCTGCAGAAAGAAAACACAGAGACAACAGGAGCCCAAATGGTGCAGTATGTCACAGTACCAGAAGTATGTAAAATATGCGAATGTATTATACTCACAAAGGTGGGTTGCAGAAGGGCAACCGACCACTAGAAGCAGGTGGAGATGTATAACCCCGCCTCCACTCGGGTGACCAGACGGAGCTGGTGATGGTCGCACTCTTGATAAAAAGCAAACCTCAAATTACCTAAACTGGTCAAAGAGGGTTGATCCCCCTCCAAAAGGAGAGTGAAGGCACAAGGTAAAGGGGGAAGAGGTGCCCAGAGCAGATAAAATACGTTAAAAACAAATAAAATGAAAAAGTGAGGTAGCTTACCTCAATGAAGACAAATTCATGTATTAATAGAATTTTATTGCACTGGCAACGCGTTTCGTGGGTGCATACCCACTTCCTCAGGCCAAATAGCAGTGCCTAATAGTGCTTGTAGCCACAAATAAGGCACCTTATTTGTGGCTACAAGCACTATTAGGCACTGCTATTTGGCCTGAGGAAGTGGGTATGCACCCACGAAATGCGTTGCCAGTGCAATAAAATTCTATCAATACGTGAATTTGTCTTCATTGAGGTAAGCCACCTCACTTTTTTCATTTTATTTGTTATTAACGTATTTTATCTGCTCTGGGCACCTCTTCCCCCTTCACATTTTTCAGTGAAATTTGTATTTGTCTCCGCCCCCCTTTTTGGTTATGGGAATAAAAAGTATCTTATACTTAGTTCCAGGTAATGTACTATGTGTGTGCCAAATTTCATTCAAATCCGTTTAGCCATTTTTGCGTGATTGAGTAACAAACAACCAAACATCCAAACATCTGAACTTTCCCATGTATTACAGGATCTTCTCAAAAAATTAGATATTGTGTCTGTGATAAAGTTCATTATTTTCTGTAAAGTACTGATAAACATTAGACTTTCATATATTTTAGATTCAAACACACACAACTGAAGTAGTTCAAGCCAGTGGTGCTCAAATACCCCTTTTTAAAATTCGAGTTTGGTCGAATTCGAATAGTAAATTATTCGAGGTCAGTCGAATATTCGAGTCGAATAAATTTTACTATTCGATTCGACCTCGGACTTCGAGCTCACTATTCGAGTCGGTATTCGAGCTCATTATTCGAGCTGACTATTCGAATTGGCCTTAAATAGCTTCCCAACACTTGTTTTGAGGGTGAATGATGCAAGAAACATATTTTTTTCCAAGTAACAACAGCAAGTGATTATGTGGGGATGTTCCTTTAAAAAAAAAAAGGTGAAAAGAGAAGTTGTGTCCAGAATTTTGTTCAGTACTGTATATACTTCTTCTTCTTCTTCTTCTTCTTCTTTATCTTCTATATCTTCTTCTTCTTCTTCTATATCTTCTTCTTCTTCTTCTATATTGTCTTCTTCTTCTTCTTCATCTTCTTCTTCTTCATCTTCTTCATCTTCATCTTCTTCATCTTCTTCTTCATCTTCTTCATCTTCATCTTCTTCATCTTCTTCTTCATCTTCTTCATCTTCATCTTCTTCATCTTCTTCTTCTTCATCTTCTTCATCTTCTTCTTCATCTTCATCTTCTTCTTCTTCTTCTTCTTCTTCTTCTTCTTCTTCTTCTTCTTCTTCTTCTTCTTCTTCTTCTTCTTCTTCTTCTTCTTCTTCTTCTTCTTCTTCTTCTTCTTCTTCTTCATCTTCTTCTTCTTCTTCTTCATCTTCTTCTTCTTCTTCTTCATCTTCTTCTTCTTCATCTTCTTCATCTTCATCTTCTTCATCTTCTTCTTCTTCATCTTCTTCATCTTCTTCTTCTTCATCTTCTTCATCTTCTTCATCTTCTTCTTCATCTTCTTCATCTTCTTCATCTTCATCTTCTTCATCTTCTTCATCTTCTTCTTCTTCTTCTTCTTCTTCTTCATCTTCTTCTTCTTCTTCTTCATCTTCTTCTTCTTCATCTTCTTCTTCTTCATCTTCTCCTATATCGTCTTCTTCTTCTTCACTTATTTCTCTTTTCATTTTTTTTTTTAAAGAAATGCAGCTATTTTTGAGCGTAACAACAAATAGCTGGTGGCGCACGCATGTTGGAAGCGCCATTGTATGTGCTCCCTGGCAGTGGAAACACACAGACAGCAGGAGGTAAATTCAGCAGCAGGAGGAGGAGGATGAGTGTGTGGCAGCATGCAGTCAATGAGGCAGGCAGCGTGACATAATAGCCCTGGTACCTAGCGGTGATACCAGGGCTGTAAATAAACACAACAGGAGGTCCCAGACAGCGGTCGTGCAGCCCACATTGTGTCCAATACACAACTGGGACAACACAGTTTTCAACCCGGGCACCTCAGAAAAATTAAACCTTTTTTTGTAATGGTTTTGTAGTTTTGGTTTTACAACCAATTACACAGATATATAGCTATTTTTTGACGTAATAGCTGGTGGCAGAGTGGCAGCAGAAGGTAAATCTGTGTACCCTGGCGGTGGGAAACACAGACAGACAGCAGCAGCAGGAGTAATGGAGGAGTAGTGTGAGTGTGGCAGCAGGTAGACAGCGTGACATAATAGCCCTGGTACCTAGCGGTGATACCAGGCCGTAAATAAACACAACAGGAGGTCCCAGACAGCGGTCGTGCAGCCCACATTGTGTCCAATACACAACTGGGACAACACAGTTTTCAACCCGGGCACCTCAGAAAAATTAAACCTTTTTTTGTAATGGTTTTGTAGTTTTGGTTTTACAACCAATTACACAGATATATAGCTATTTTTTGATGTAATAGCTGGTGGCAGAGTGGCAGCAGAAGGTAAATCTGTGTACCCTGGCGGTGGGAAACACAGACAGACAGCAGCAGCAGCAGGAGGAGGAATGGAGGAGTAATTATGTGAGCAGCTATTGTTTGACATAATAGCTGGTGGCAGTGTGGCAGCAGAAGGTAATTCTGTGTACCCTGACAGTGGGAAACACAGACAGACAGCAGCAGCAGGAGTAATGGAGGAGTAGTGTGAGTGTGGCAGCAGGTAGACAGCGTGACATAATAGCCCTGGTACCTAGCGGTGATACCAGGCCGTAAATAAACACAACAGGAGGTCCCAGACAGCGGTCGTGCAGCCCACATTGTGTCCAATACACAACTGGGACAACACAGTTTTCAACCCGGGCACCTCAGAAAAATTAAACCTTTTTTTGTAATGGTTTTGTAGTTTTGGTTTTACAACCAATTACACAGATATATAGCTATTTTTTGACGTAATAGCTGGTGGCAGAGTGGCAGCAGAAGGTAAATCTGTGTACCCTGGCGGTGGGAAACACAGACAGACAGCAGCAGCAGGAGTAATGGAGGAGTAGTGTGAGTGTGGCAGCAGGTAGACAGCGTGACATAATAGCCCTGGTACCTAGCGGTGATACCAGGCCGTAAATAAACACAACAGGAGGTCCCAGACAGCGGTCGTGCAGCCCACATTGTGTCCAATACACAACTGGTACAACACAGTTTTCAACCCGGGCACCTCAGAAAAATTAAACCTTTTTTTGTAATGGTTTTGTAGTTTTGGTTTTACAACCAATTACACAGATATATAGCTATTTTTTGACGTAATAGCTGGTGGCAGAGTGGCAGCAGAAGGTAAATCTGTGTACCCTGGCGGTGGGAAACACAGACAGACAGCAGCAGCAGCAGGAGGAGGAATGGAGGAGTAATTATGTGAGCAGCTATTGTTTGACGTAATAGCTGGTGGCAGTGTGGCAGCAGAAGGTAATTCTGTGTACCCTGGCAGTGGGAAACACAGACAGACAGCAGCAGCAGGAGTAATGGAGGAGTAGTGTGAGTGTGGCAGCAGGTAGACAGCGTGACATAATAGCCCTGGTACCTAGCGGTGATACCAGGCCATAAATAAACACAACAGGAGGTCCCAGACAGCGGTCGTGCAGCCCACATTGTGTCCAATACACAACTGGGACAACACAGTTTTCAACCCGGGCACCTCAGAAAAATTAAACCTTTTTTTGTAATGGTTTTGTAGTTTTGGTTTTACAACCAATTACACAGATATATAGCTATTTTTTGACGTAATAGCTGGTGGCAGAGTGGCAGCAGAAGGTAAATCTGTGTACCCTGGCGGTGGGAAACACAGACAGACAGCAGCAGCAGGAGTAATGGAGGAGTAGTGTGAGTGTGGCAGCAGGTAGACAGCGTGACATAATAGCCCTGGTACCTAGCGGTGATACCAGGCCGTAAATAAACACAACAGGAGGTCCCAGACAGCGGTCGTGCAGCCCACATTGTGTCCAATACACAACTGGGACAACACAGTTTTCAACCCGGGCACCTCAGAAAAATTAAACCTTTTTTTTTTTAATGGTTTTTTGGTTTTGTTTGTAAAAGAAATTACACAGATATATAGCTATTGTTTGACGTAATAGCTGGTGGCAGAGTGGCAGCAGAAGGTAAATCTGTGTACCCTGGCGGTGGGAAACACAGACAGACAGCAGCAGCAGCACACAGCAGCCCACTGTAGGTGTAAAATGTGTGGCTGCAGGCGACGTAATAGTCAAAGTGAACCAGGCTGGCTTAGTGAGCAGGAGCCAGGAGGTGGTAAAGGGTGGTAAGGCACATTAACGATGGTTCTTAGCCAGTTCATGTCCCCCTCTCGCCGACAACAGGGGCCAGGAACTCGCCTTCCACCCACGCCTGGTTCATCTTGAGAAACGTCAGTCTGTCCACAGACTTGTGAGACAGACGTGAGCGTTTCTCGGTGACCACGCCACCAGCTGCACTGAAGCAGCGCTCGGACAGCACGCTGGAAGGGGGGCAGGACAGCACTTCCAGGGCGTACTGCGCCAGCTCGCTCCAGATCTCCAGGCGCTTGACCCAATACTCCATGGGATCAACAGGGGCATCGCTGTCAAGCCCGCTGTAGGACCCCATGTAGTCAGCCACCATGCGGGTCAGGCGCTGGCTGTGACCGGAGGAGGATGCTGCTGCATGCACCTCCTCTCTAGTCACTGCTGCCGGAGCCTCTACAGTCCTGTAGAGCTCGTGGCTGAGAGACAGCAGGTCTGTGGGGCGCTTGCTGCTGCTGGATGCAGGCACCTGCTGCTGCCTCTGTGCTGGCTGCTGGACAGTGGGGGTGGAAGGCTGGGGGAAGGCTTCCTCCAAGCGCTCAACAAGGGCCTGCTGCAAGCTCCTTATTTGTTGCGCTGGGTCTCCTCCTGCAGGCGGCAGGAACTGGCTCAACTTCCCCTTGAGGCGTGGGTCCAACATCATGCTGATCCAGATGTCCTCCCTCTGCTTCATCTGGATCACCCTGGGGTCCCTGCGCAGGCACCTCAGCATGTGCGCTGCCATTGGGAAGAGGCGGGCCACGTCTGCTGGCACATCGACGGCAGTGCTGCTGTCCTCATCCTCCTCCTCTGCCTCGTCAGCCTCATCCTCTCTCCACCCCCGCACCAACTCAGCTGCACTGTGCTGATCCCCCTCATCAGCAGCAAGGTCAGGGACCTCCACCAAGTCCTCCTCCCCCTCAGAGGTGGACTGTGCAGCTGCTTGCCGCTCCTGCTGGTCCAAGGCTGCCGCTCCCTGTTCCAGCAAAGCATCGAGGGCCCTGTTCAGCAGACAAACCAGGGGCACCCACTCGCAGACCATAGCATGGTCCCTGCTCACCATGTTAGTGGCCTGCAGAAAGGGAGCCAGCACTAAGCACACCTGCTGCATGTGCCTCCAGTCATCATCGGGGACGATGGACGGGATGTTGCTGGTCTTGTCCCTTCTCTGAGCGGCGGAAACAGTGGCCAGGGCAAGGTACTGGTTGACAGCGTGCTTCTGTTCAACCAGACGCTCCAACATCGCCAGGGTGGAGTTCCAGCGAGTCGGAACGTCAAGGATCAGCCGATGGCGTGGCAGATCCAGCTCCTTTTGCACGTCTTCCAGGCTCGCACAGGCTGCAGCCGAGCGCCGGAAGTGACGCACAACGTTCCTTGCCGTTTCCAGCAGTTCGCCCATCCCCTGGTAGGTGCGCAAGAACTTTTGCACCACCAGGTTCAGCACGTGGGCAAGACAGGGGATGTGGGTCAGGTTTCCCCTGTCTATTGCGGCAACCAAATTGGCCCCATTGTCGGCCACCACCTTTCCGACTCTGAGGCCTCTGGGGGTCAGCCAAATCCTCTCCTGCTCCTGGAGTTTGGCCAACACATGGGTTGCCGTCAGCTTGGTCTTCCCAAGGCTGACCAAGTGCAGCAGCGCTTGGCAGTGGCGGGCCTTCACGCTGCTGCTGAGGCGGGGGGTTTGGCCAGGTGTGCCGGAGGATGGCAGAGGATCGGAGGAACCTGCTGCAGTTCCCCTGACCCTGCGGGGTGGAACCACCCACTGTGTTGCTGCTGCTGCTGTGCCCGCTGCTGCTCTCCCATCCTCACCCCCTTCCACCAAGCTGACCCAGTGGACAGTGAAGGACAGGTAGCGGCCTGTCCCGAAGCGGCTGCTCCAGGAGTCCATGGTGACGTGGACCCTTTCACCAACCGCGTGCTCCAGCCCTCTCTCCACATTGGCCATCACAAAGCGGTGCAGTGCAGGAATGGCCTTGCGGGAGAAAAAGTGTCTGCTGGGGAGCTGCCAGTCTGGGGCTGCGCAAGCAAGCAGCGCACGAATGTCGCTCCCCTCCTGCACGAGCGTGTACGGCAGGAGTTGGGAGCACATGGCCCGTGCCAGCAAGCCGTTCAGCTGCCGCACGCGACGGCTGCTGGGAGGCAGAGCCCTAACCACCCCCTGGAAGGACTCGCTCAAAAGGCTCTGGCGTGGCCTTTTGCTGGCACGGGAATCAGCAGACACAGCGGAGGAGGCCACTGAGGACTGGCTGCCAGAACAGGCCTCAGTGTCGGCGGCAGGAGTTGCAGAGGGGGGAGGAGCAGTGCGTTTCCGCACTCCTGCTGGTGCTGCTGGAGGAGCAGGAGGGCGGGTGGCTGCTGTTGCTGCTGCTGCTGCTGCTGAAGGCTGTGCAGTGATGGGTGTGGTGCCACTGCCAGCACCAGATGCCTTCAGCCTCTGGAACTCCTCATGCTGGTGGAAATGTTTCGCAGCAAGGTGGTTGATGAGCGAGCTGGTGCTGAACTTTAAGGGGTCTGCACCTCTGCTCAACTTCCGCTGACAGTGGTTGCAAGTGGCGTACTTGCTGTACACAGTGGGCATGGTGAAATATCGCCAGATTGGTGACAGAAACATCCCCCTACGGCATGGAAGCGCTGCTGCCTGTCTCCCTGTGGTGGTTGGGGGGGGGGCTTGGGTGTGGCTGGTGGTGGTACTGGCAGATGCTGCTGCTGCTGAGCCTGAGACACCAGCTGGCTGTGGGACCTGCCTACTGCTGCCAATGCTTGCAATGATGCGCCTCCTTGCAAGGCCCACAAGCGCATCCTCCTCCTCCTCCTCAGAGCTGCTGAGGACGACATCCCCTGGAGGTGGTGGCACCCAGTCTCTGTCTGTCACCGGGTCATCATCATCCTCCCCCTCCTGAAACATGTCCTGCTGGGATGATGACCCCCCAAACTCCTCTCCTGATGCATGGATGGGCTGCTTGACTGTCGCCACAGTCTTGCTGTCCAATCCTTCATCCCCCAAAGTGCCCATCAGCATCTCCTCCTCAAAATCGCCAACAACAGCAGACAATACCCTGATGGTGCCTGGGGTAAAAATACTGCTGAGTGACAGGTCGCCAACTTGTGACGGTGAACTGGCCTCCTCCCCAGACCCTGCTGGGCGGCTGCTGCGAACAGGGGTGGTGGTGGTGGTGAGGGTGGAGGCCTCGGATGCAGAGCTGATGGCGGGCTGCTCATCCTCCGTCATGAGTTGCACCACAGTGTCTGCATGCTTTTCCTCAATGGGACGTTTCCGACCCGGCTGGAGGAAAATCGGAGCAGGTGCTACACGCTGCTGCTGCTGTGTCTCTGCAGCGTGAGTTGCAGATGCTCCTGCTGGGCGGCGCCCAAGGCGTCCACGGCCAGTGGCTATGGGAGGAATGTTAGCCACTGACGCTGCTGCTGCTGCTGCGGAACTGTGCATGGTGGCGCGGCCGCGGCCTGCCACAATGCTGCTCCCTCTCCTCCTGATTCCCTTGCTGCCCTTCCCCTTGCCCAAACCGCGCTGGCTGCCACTTCCAGACATCTTCGATGTTTTGGGCGTATAGACAAAAGTTTTTTAAAAGGGCGGGTGAAAAGTGGGGTACTTTAATGGAGTGGGTTGGTGGGTGAGGTGACTGAGTGAGTGTCCCTAGTACAGTAAGTAAGTAGTAACAGTCAGGAAGTACAACTAACTAATTACAATAATCAATCAGTAATCAGAAGGAAATAGAGTGTGTGTAGTGTGTGTACACAGACAGTGAGTGCACACACGCAGGAGCTAGTAGCCTATGAACAGTGACTGAGTGTCCTAGACTCCTAGTACAGTAAGAGTAACAAGTAGTAACAGTAAGTAACTAACTAATTACAATAATCAATCAGTAATCAGAAGGAAATAGAGTGTGTGTAGTGTGTACTCAGACAGTGAGTGCACACACGCAGGAGCTAGTAGCCTATGAACAGTGACTGAGTGTCCTAGACTCCTAGTGCAGTAAGAGTAACAAGTAGTAACAGTAAGTAACTAACTAATTACAATAATCAATCAGTAATCAGAAGGAAATAGAGTGTGTGTAGTGTGTACTCAGACAGTGAGTGCACACACGCAGGAGCTAGTAGCCTATGAACAGTGACTGAGTGTCCTAGACTCCTAGTACAGTAAGAGTAACAAGTAGTAACAGTAAGTAACTAACTAATTACAATAATCAATCAGTAATCAGAAGGAAATAGAGTGTGTGTAGTGTGTACTCAGACAGTGAGTGCACACACGCAGGAGCTAGTAGCCTATGAACAGTGACTGAGTGTCCTAGACTCCTAGTACAGTAAGAGTAACAAGTAGTAACAGTAAGTAACTAACTAATTACAATAATCAATCAGTAATCAGAAGGAAATAGAGTGTGTGTAGTGTGTACTCAGACAGTGAGTGCATACACGCAGGAGCTAGTAGCCTATGAACAGTGACTGAGTGTCCTAGACTCCTAGTACAGTAAGAGTAACAAGTAGTAACAGTAAGTAACTAACTAATTACAATAATCAATCAGTAATCAGAAGGAAATAGAGTGTGTGTAGTGTGTACTCAGACAGTGAGTGCACACACGCAGGAGCTAGTAGCCTATGAACAGTGACTGAGTGTCCTAGACTCCTAGTACAGTAAGAGTAACAAGTAGTAACAGTAAGTAACTAACTAATTACAATAATCAATCAGTAATCAGAAGGAAATAGAGTGTGTGTAGTGTGTACTCAGACAGTGAGTGCACACACGCAGGAGCTAGTAGCCTATGAACAGTGACTGAGTGTCCTAGACTCCTAGTACAGTAAGAGTAACAAGTAGTAACAGTAAATAACTAACTAATTACAATAATCAATCAGTAATCAGAAGGAAATAGAGTGTGTGTAGTGTGTACTCAGACAGTGAGTGCACACACGCAGGAGCTAGTAGCCTATGAACAGTGACTGAGTGTCCTAGACTCCTAGTACAGTAAGAGTAACAAGTAGTAACAGTAAGTAACTAACTAATTACAATAATCAATCAGTAATCAGAAGGAAATAGAGTGTGTGTAGTGTGTACTCAGACAGTGAGTGCACACACGCAGGAGCTAGTAGCCTATGAACAGTGACTGAGTGTCCTAGACTCCTAGTACAGTAAGAGTAACAAGTAGTAACAGTAAGTAACTAACTAATTACAATAATCAATCAGTAATCAGAAGGAAATAGAGTGTGTGTAGTGTGTACTCAGACAGTGAGTGCACACACGCAGGAGCTAGTAGCCTATGAACAGTGACTGAGTGTCCTAGACTCCTAGTACAGTAAGAGTAACAAGTAGTAACAGTAAGTAACTAACTAATTACAATAATCAATCAGTAATCAGAAGGAAATAGAGTGTGTGTAGTGTGTACTCAGACAGTGAGTGCACACACGCAGGAGCTAGTAGCCTATGAACAGTGACTGAGTGTCCTAGACTCCTAGTACAGTAAGAGTAACAAGTAGTAACAGTAAATAACTAACTAATTACAATAATCAATCAGTAATCAGAAGGAAATAGAGTGTGTGTAGTGTGTACTCAGACAGTGAGTGCACACACGCAGGAGCTAGTAGCCTATGAACAGTGACTGAGTGTCCTAGACTCCTAGTACAGTAAGAGTAACAAGTAGTAACAGTAAGTAACTAACTAATTACAATAATCAATCAGTAATCAGAAGGAAATAGAGTGTGTGTAGTGTGTACTCAGACAGTGAGTGCACACACGCAGGAGCTAGTAGCCTATGAACAGTGACTGAGTGTCCTAGACTCCTAGTACAGTAAGAGTAACAAGTAGTAACAGTAAGTAACTAACTAATTACAATAATCAATCAGTAATCAGAAGGAAATAGAGTGTGTGTAGTGTGTACTCAGACACTGAGTGCACACACGCAGGAGCTAGTAGCCGATGAACAGTGACTGAGTGTCCTAGACTCCTAGTACAGTAAGAGTAACAAGTAGTAACAGTAAGTAACTAACTAATTACAATAATCAATCAGTAATCAGAAGGAAATAGAGTGTGTGTAGTGTGTACTCAGACAGTGAGTGCACACACGCAGGAGCTAGTAGCCTATGAACAGTGACTGAGTGTCCTAGACTCCTAGTACAGTAAGAGTAACAAGTAGTAACAGTAAGTAACTAACTAATTACAATAATCAATCAGTAATCAGAAGGAAATAGAGTGTGTGTAGTGTGTACTCAGACACTGAGTGCACACACGCAGGAGCTAGTAGCCGATGAACAGTGACTGAGTGTCCTAGACTCCTAGTACAATAAGAGTAACAAGTAGTAACAGTAAGTAACTAACTAATTACAATAATCAATCACTAATCAGAAGGAAATAGAGTGTGTGTAGTGTGTACTCAGACAGTGAGTGCACACACGCAGGAGCTAGTAGCCTATGAACAGTGACTGAGTGTCCTAGACTCCTAGTACACTAAGAGTAACAAGTAGTAACAGTAAGTAACTAACTAATTACAATAATCAATCAGTAATCAGAAGGAAATAGAGTGTGTGTAGTGTGTAATCAGACACTGAGTGCACACACGCAGGAGCTAGTAGCCGATGAACAGTGACTGAGTGTCCTAGACTCCTAGTACAGTAAGAGTAACAAGTAGTAACAGTAAGTAACTAACTAATTACAATAATCAATCACTAATCAGAAGGAAATAGAGTGTGTGTGTACAAGACTGTGAGTGCACACACGCAGTAGCTAGTAGCCTTAGCCTTAGCCTATGAACAGTGACAGTTAGTGTCCTAGGCTAGCCTAACTACAATACTAAATACAGAATCAATCAGTAGTAAAGGACAGCAGCAGAAATACTGGTATAGATGAGAGAAATATACTAACAGAGGACAGGAGAGAACAGCTGCCCACACAGGCAGGCCCTGAGGCCTAAAGCTGTGTAAGCCTGCAGCAGCTGTGTCTCTGTCTATGTAACACAAACGCTACTAACTAAAATACAATGTCTATCTAACTAACAACAATATAGGTGTATATAGGAGGTGTATGTGAGCAAAAACGCTAGGTAAATGACCACAATAGAGCTCTTGCTAAGCCAAAGCACAAAGGAGCAACTCTCTCTCTGTACAAGTCTCAGGCAAGCACGGAGAAACCTAACATGGCGGCCGCTATTTATAGGGTAGGGGCTGGCCAGGGTCCCCCTCTGTGATTGGCTGCCGTCAGAGGGCCTGGGAGCCCTCTGATTGGCTCTAACGGACATCAATCTGGGCTATGACGCTATTCGAGCTCGGTACCGAGCTCGAATAGCGCCGTTTGCTCGAATAGCTCGAATAGTGAATGGGCTATTCGAGTGTACTCGAATACCCCATTCGAATAGCTCTAGCTATTCGGAGCTCGAATACCGAGCTCGAATAGCTGAGAAAGAGCTCGAATATTCGAGCTACTCGAATATTCGAGCTCTGCTGAGCACCACTGGTTCAAGCCTTTTATTGTTTTAATATTGGTGATTTTGGCATACAGCTCATGAAAACCCAAAATTCCTATCTCAAAGAATTAGCATATTTCATCCGACCAATAAAAGAAAAGTGTTTTTAAAACAAAAAAGTCAACCTTCAAATAATTATGTTCAGTTATGCACTCAGTACTTGGTTGGGAATCCTTTTGCAGAAATGATAGTTTCAATGCGGCGTGGCATGGAGGCAATCAGCCTGTGGCACTGCTCAGGTGTTATGGAGGCCCAGGATGCTTCGATAGCGGCCTTAAGCTCATCCAGAGTGTTGGGCCTTGAGTCTCTCAACTTTCTCTTCACAATATCCCACAGATTCTCTATGGGGTTCAGGTCAGGAGAGTTGGCAGGACAATTGAGCACAGTAATACCATGGTCAGTAAACCATTTACCAGTGGTTTTGGCACTGTGAGCAGGTGCCAGGTCGTGCTGAAAAATGAAATCTTCATCTCCATAAAGCTGTTCAGCAGATGGAAGCATGAAGTGCTCCAAAATCTCCTTATAGCTAGCTGCATTGACCCTGCCCTTGATAAAGCACAGTGGGCCAACACCGGCAGCTGACATGGCACCCCAGACCATCACTGACTGTGAATACTTGACACTGGACTTCAGGCATTTTAGCATTTCCCTCTCCCCAGTCTTCTTTCAGACTCTGGCACCTTGATTTCCGAAAGACATGTAAAAGTTGCTTTCATCCGAAAAAAGTACTTTGGACCACTGAGCAACAGTCCAGTGCTGCTTTTCTGTAGCCCAGGTCAGGCGCTTCTGCCGCTGTTTCTGGTTCACAAGTGTGTCAATGCTTCCATCTGCTGAAAAGCTTTATGGAGATGAAGATTTCATTTTTCAGCATGACCTGGCACCTGCTCACAGTGCCAAAACCACTGGTAAATGGTTTACTGACCATGGTATTACTGTGCTCAATTGGCCTGCCACCTCTCCTGACCTGAACCCCATAGAGAATCTGTGGGATATTGTGAAGAGAAAGTTGAGAGACACAAGACCCAACACTGTGGATGAGCTTAAGGTCACCATCGAAGCATCCTGGGCCTCCATAACGCCTGAGCAGTGCCACAGGCTGATTGCCTCCATGCCACGCCGCATGCAGTTATTTCTGCAAAAGGATTCCCGACCAAGTATTGAGTGCAAAACTGAACATAATTATTTGAAGGTTGACTTTTTTTGTTTTAAAAACACTTTTCTTTTATTGGTCGGATAAAATATGCTAATTTTGTGAGATAGGAATTTTGGGTTTTCATGAGCTGTATGCCAAAATCATCAATATTAAAACAATAAAAGGCTTGAACTACTTCAGTTGTGTGTAATGAATCTAAAATATATGAAAGTCTAATGTTTATCAGTACATTACAGAAAATAATGAACTTTATCACAGTATGCTAATTTCTTGAGAAGGTCCTGTATATTAGTAGGATTAGTAGGAGAATTGTAATTAGCTGATTATGATCATCGCTGATTGCGAATACAATTTATGCGATGAAGTTTTTATCCTTTCATTTTGAGGATTCATGCAGTGGAAGATCACGCTGGAGGATCTCAAAAGGTTTGGAGAATTTTTGACTGGATATTGGTCATATTTACCTAAAACAATTTCTATCTATTGGACTGTAAGGCAGTACATTTTTATATTATATATAAGTTCTACTTTATCTGTCTACATTAACTCACATATTAAAGTATATTAGAGCAGAACTATTAAATAGTCACATAGTCAGTGTTAAGGTGCCCATACACTTACACCATTTCCCGCCGATAGACAGCAGATTTGATCACTGTGATCGAATGTGCTGTGAAATCGATGCGCAAACGCTGACCGAATTACCAATTTCTGTCTGAAATCTATTGATCCCGTCGATCTGTCCCCGCGGAAGATTTCGCTCAATCGGCGGCGGGGCGGGAGTGCGGCGTTCAAATGTCTGACGACCGACGCTAACGGCAATACATTAACTGTTCCGCCGGCGCGTGTCCCCGCTGTCCCTGCTGTCCCTTCTCCACGCTGAGCTCCGGCAGGCTTCACTTACTTCCTGTCGGGGAAAGTTTAAATAGTAGAGCACCCTCTACTCTTTAAACTTCCCCCGACAGGAAGTAAAGTGAAACCGGAGCCCGGAGTGGAGAAGAGACAGCGGAGACCGGGGGATTCGCGCCGGCTGGAACAGGTAATGTATGCAGGGGACGGCAGCTGCAGCTCCACAGATTGTGAATCGATTTCATAGTGAAATCGATTCAAAATTTGTTTGCAGTGTTGGCAGCCAATAGATCCCTCTTTGATCAGATTCGATCACAGAGGGATCTATCTGCTGGTCGATCTGGTTGCAATTGACCAATGTAGGGCAGCCTTTACTGTCAGAACGAGTAATAAAACCTCTCATACTTCAGCAGGAACATTTCATATATTTCTGCACACTAGCAATTGCTGTAGAGACATAATTATCTCATCAGACACTCTAGTAGATATGTTGATTGTGTTTCTTTATCTCTGCCTGCAGACAGTGAAATCTGCTTAACATGTCCAGAGGATGAATGGCCAAATGTGAAGAAGGATCTCTGCATACCAAAGCTGATGGAATTTCTCTCCTACACCGAGGATGCTATTGCTGCAGTGTTTTCATCTGTCTCCATTCTCTGTTGCCTTCTGGCTGGTTTAATACTGGGGATTTTCATTTATCACCAGGACACCCCCATTGTTAAAGCTAATAACAGGAACCTGAGCTATCTTCTCCTGGTCTCCATCATGCTGAGCTTCCTCTGTGTCTTCTTATTCCTTGGCCATCCATCAAATATAACCTGCATGCTGCGTGTGACATCTTTTGGTGTCATCTTCTCAATAGCCATCTCTTCTCTACTTGCTAAAAGTATCATGGTTTTCATGGCTTTTAAAGCCGCCAAACCTGGGAATTCATGGAAGAAATGGTTGGGAGCCAAACTGTCCAATTCCATCATTTCTGTGTGTACATTGGTTCAAATAATAATCTGTGTCACATGGTTGTCTACTTGTCCTCCTTTCCAGGAACAAGATCTTCACTCTTTTCAGGACATAATTGTAATTCAATGTAATGAAGGGTCAGTTGTTGGATTTTACTCTGTTTTGGGGTATATGGGGATTCTGGCAAGCATTAGTTTCATTATTGCTTTTTTAGCCAGGACATTACCGGACAGATTTAATGAGGCCAAGTACATCACGTTCAGCATGCTGGTGTTCTGCAGTGTCTGGATTGCCATGATCCCAGCTTATCTCAGCACCAGAGGAAAATACATGGTGGCTGTACAGGTGTTTGCTATTATGACATCGAGTGCTGGACTCCTTGTTTGTATATTTTTTCCAAAATGTTACATCATTTTGTGTAGACCCGAACTTAATACAAAAATAGGTTTACTCGGAGATAGAGTAAAATAACATTCGTATACTGTATATTCTTATTGGAATATATAAAAATGAATTATAGAGTTTGACAACAAGATCTGTGCCACTGTTAACATTACTTTGTGGGGTTGAACAGTCATGCCCTTATTACTTGAAAAGACTAAGACTATAGTGAATTTGCTGGCAAAATAAACATTTGTTTGAGTAATTTCAGCTTTTTGAAATTTTGCATAATCTTTGCTAAGATAATTCTTATTGTAATTAAAATGTATTGGCTAATTTTGATTTTGTGTTTTTTGTTTAAGTTTTGCACAAATGTATTGAAGTCATAAGGCAAAAGTAAGCACATTTTGGCACTAGAGGAAAAAACATTTTTACAATATGCAGTGAGGGCCCCTTTACTTTAGTCTATGGAGACTTTCATACTGTAACGTTACTGTGCCACATGCCAGAAGTGACCTTTTCACCGCATCCCTGACGCAGGTCAAGAACTACAATACCTTAGGCTTCTGCATCGAGTTGTTGGCCCAGAAGTCATGTTAGTCTATGGCGATGCCCAGATTTGTAAAAATTCCCAGAAATTACGTCAGGGTGCACATGCATGGAAGATTATTTTAACAATGTGCTTCCGTGCACTTCTGCATACCCGAAGCAGGAAGTGATGGCAAGCGCACGTCACATGCGCGTTGCTTCCTGCTTGGCCGGTGGCCAGACAGGGAACACTGTGCAATAACGCTGTGTTCCCTGAAGGCCTGTTTTTGACGGTGGAGTGCAGGGTGTCCGGCATGACGCACCGCATCGCTGACACTGGTTTGTAGTCTGAAATCGGCCTGAAGTGTATGGGGCATAAGATACCAAATTATCATATATGAGAAAGCACATACTGGCATAAATGCTATAACTACTTGAAGACTGCCTCACGCCAATGGGCGTGACCACGGCGGAAGCCCCAGGATCGCCTAACGCCAATTGGCATCAAGTCCTGGGGCTGCAGTTTCACAGGGAGCGCGATCGTTCCCTGCCGCTTCACGGAACGGAGTTCCGTGAATAGCCTGCTAGCCGCCGATCACGGCTAGCAGGCTGCTTGTAAACGAAAGGGGAAAGAAATCCCCTTTGTTTACAACTGTACAGCTCTGTGGTCCGTGGCAGAGCTGTACGAGATCGGCGATCCCTGGCCTCTGATTGCGCCGTCCTCTCATAGGCTGATGCCTATGAGAGGCGGAACAGGACAGATCGCCGTCCTGTTCCAATTCAGACGCCAGAGGGGAGGAGGGAAGGGGAGGGAGGAGAGAGGAGAGAGCCTCGTAGAGGCTGAAGAAAGAAAAAAAAAACAAAGTGCTGGAGTGATCAGACCCCTCCGGCAGCATGTCCTCTTAAGGACAAAAAAAGGGAGGTGAGTCCGATTGCTGGGTTCCCAAGCTGGGCTGTGCAGGAAGCTGAAAAGCCTGCACAGCCCAGTACTACAAAAAATGGCCTGGTCTTTAGGGGGGGTTAGCACTGTGGTCATCAAGTGGTTAAAGTCTATGGGCCTGATTCACAAAGCGGTGCAAACTTTTTCGCGGACTTTTGCGCGCGTAATTTGCTGCGATTCGCGCGATCGCGGACTTTTGCCACTCAATTTTCCGTGATTCGCGCAAATCGCGGCAAATTGTGCGCGCAAAAGTCCATGGTCGCGCGAATCGCGGCAAATTGTGCGCGCAAAAGTCCGCGGAAAAGTTTGCACCGCTTTGTGAATCAGGCCCTATGGGCATGAGAAAGTTATGTTTTCACAAAGTTATGCATCATTATGGATCCTCATTATGATTACACGCAAAATCAACTTTTCAATAGTCTGGAATTCGTCATTACGATTTCTCATCATAATTCTGAATTTCACCTGCAAAATGACTACTATGTGAAATCTTCACTAGTAATTAGGAGTAAGTGGGTAATGTTGATTTCATCTTAATTTCACATAATTTTGTGTAATTTTTGCAAGTTCTGTAATTGAGTCTACTAAAGCTCGGGCACGAGAAAACACATTTTCTCACAAATACACTATAGTCTATGATCATGATAAAAATTATAATTTGCAAAATAATGCATCATAATTACAATTACTTGCAAAATTAATTCTCAGTACCTTGAAATTTCAAATTACGATTTTGCATCATACTTCAGAATTTCACTGAAAAGTGCAACTTATATTACAGTAGATACGAGCCATTTGATATGTTTTGCCTGATTACATAAAGTTGATTTGCTAAAGGTGGCCACACACCATACAATTGTTTAAATATCTGTTCTACTTAAAGGGAACCAGAGACAAAGCACCTGTGATGATCCGCTCAGCTGGCTGCACAGGCAGACAGCTGTTTGTCCATTCCTCTAGTCTGTGGGCTGCAGGTCTCTGGAACAGAGACCTGTCTTTCCATTGCAAGTTTCTGGTCTGTTCTCTTGCTGGGGAATTTGCATACATTTGTTATGCAAATCCCCTACCTGCCTTTTTTGATGACTGGCACTATAAGAGCTTTATGTTTCCCAGAAGGCTTTGCTGGTCATTTCCCTTCCATGGTCTGTTCCTGATGGACACTGCTGGAGTGTCAGCCATTGCTATCTAGTATAGTTAATTCCTGGGGGTTGCTTTAGGCTCCCCTTCTAGCCCAGTCAGGTTGTATTATCTGTATTGCCTGTTCTGTCTTGTCTTGCCTGTTGCCATTGTCCTGTCCCAATGGTGGTCGACAGGAAATGGTTCTGATCTCTGTTCTTGGAGTATAGCTGGTGCAGCGGTTGCTACCAGCTATCTCTTCTGTTCTGTCTCCTGGGATCGCGCTAGCTACTTTTCGCTAGCGCTGGGGATCCTTCTGTTCTGTCTTCTGGGATCGCGCTAGCTACTTTTCGCTAGCGCTGGGGATCCTTCTGTTCTGCTATTCTGTACCTGGATCGCGCTAGCCACTTTTTGCTAGTGCTGTGGATCCTATCTCTCGCTTGTGCCTGTTTTCGTATGTCTGTCTTGTCAGCTACGCTTGCTGGAGGCTCGGTGAGGTAAGGTAAAAAAGTGAGGTAAAACACTGCGTTATATCACTGCCCGGGTCACCGGGTGCATTTAATTTTTTGGCCAGCACTATGACGCTGTGCTGCTACTACTACCACCAGTATGTTGCCATGGTCCTTCTGTGCTGCTGCTGCTGAACTGACCGCCCGCATTGTCCTCCCCCTCCTGACTCAGTCGCTTCCACCAATGTACTCTGTCTGCGTTATATCACTGCCCGGGTCACCGGGTGCATTTAATTTTTTGGCCAGCACTATGACGCTGTGCTGCTGCTACTACTACCACCAGTATGTTGCCATGGTCCTTCTGTGCTGCTGCTGCTGAACTGACCGCCCGCATTGTCCTCCTCCTCCTGACTCAGTCGCTTCCACCAATGTACTCTGTCTGCGTTAAATCACTGCCCGGGTCACCGGGTGCATTTAATTTTTTGGCCAGCACTATGACGCTGTGCTGCTGCTACTACCACCAGTATGTTGCCATGGTCCTTCTGTGCTGCTGCTGCTGCTGAACTGAACGCCCGCTTTGTCCTCCTCCTCCTCCTGACTCAGTCGCTACCACGGTACCACCAATGTACTCTTTCTGCGTTATATCACTGCCCGGGTCACCGGGTGCATTTAATTTTATGGCCAGCACTATGACGCTGTGCTGCTGCTGCTGCTGCTGCTGCTGAACTGAACGCTCGCTTTGTCCTCCTCCTCCTCCTGACTCAGTCGCTACCACGGTACCACCAATGTACTCTTTCTGCGTTATATCACTGCCCGGGTCACCGGGTGCATTTAATTTTATGGCCAGCACTATGACGCTGTGCTGCTGCTACTACTACCACCAGTATGTTGCCATGGTCCTTCTGT
This sequence comes from Hyperolius riggenbachi, assembly GCF_040937935.1. Classification (NCBI taxonomy): domain Eukaryota; kingdom Metazoa; phylum Chordata; class Amphibia; order Anura; family Hyperoliidae; genus Hyperolius; species Hyperolius riggenbachi. The sequence continues at coordinate 19,117,780 of NC_090646.1, read as the reverse complement.
GCTGCTGCTGCTGCTGCTGAACTGAACGCCCGCTTTGTCCTCCTCCTCCTCCTGACTCAGTCGCTACCACGGTACCACCAATGTACTCTTTCTGCGTTATATCACTGCCCGGGTCACCGGGTGCATTTAATTTTATGGCCAGCACTATGACGCTGTGCTGCTGCTACTACTACCACCAGTATGTTGCCATGGTCCTTCTGTGCTGCTGCTGCTGAACTGACCGCCCGCATTGTCCTCCTCCTCCTGACTCAGTCGCTTCCACCAATGTACTCTGTCTGCGTTATATCACTGCCCGGGTCACCGGGTGCATTTAATTTTTTGGCCAGCACTATGACGCTGTGCTGCTACTACTACCACCAGTATGTTGCCATGGTCCTTCTGTGCTGCTGCTGCTGAACTGAACGCCCACTTTGTCCTCCTCCTCCTCCTGACTCAGTCGCTACCACGGTACCACCAATGCACTCTGTCTGCGTTATCACTGCCCGGGTCACTGGGTGCATTTAATTTTTTGGCCAGCACTATGTCGCTGTACTGCTACTACTACCACCAGTATGTTGCCATGGTCCTTCTGTGCTGCTGCTGCTGATCCATGCGAATTTTCATGCGAATTTGCACGAAAATTCGAATACAACCACATGCGAAATTCGCATCCGCATGCAAATTTTTACCGCGGCGATTTGCACCGCACAAATGGAAACAGGCCCTAAGCTGAGAATGTGATGTGAATAATTTCAGAAATTAGCACACAGCAAAAACATTATTATTATTATTATTATTATCTTATATTGAATTACATGGAAATGCTGCCTTTTTATTATGCATAAATAATGTGTGCAGTTTAAACTGCATTTTTTTTTTTTTTAATTTCAAAGTTTAAAAAAAAAGTAAAAAAAAAAAGTATGGAAAAAGTGTCTCTTTAGTATGACAATTTCATGTGATTAATATAAATTGTAAATGTATGCAGCCTGTATTATGTTTATGATAATAGTGTTTTTTGTTTTTTTAATAATCATTTTTTTACTGTTTTACTGTTCACTTGTATTATTCTAATTGAATAGGTCAAGTAACAGTAAAAATAAAAGAAACAGAAGTCAATTGTATGAGGAAGACAGTAGAAAGCAGGTGAGGTGATAACCGTATTATTTAGTGTAATTAAAATAGGTTTGCTTTTCTGTGAATAAGTGTTTTCTACGTCTTTGTTGTATGGAGCAGTAATCATATGCCAGGCTGGTGGTATTCCTGTCGCCAGGCACCTGCTCTGCTCAGGTGTCTGTGTAATCCAAAGGGATCCGAATAGAAAATATTTATTTAATAATACTGACAATCTGACACATGATGCAACCCTCCTTTTTATTATATCAAAGCTTTAATTTGCAGGTTTTTTTTTTCTTCTGTTATTTTGACCGCACGTCACTAACTGTAAATGAAGCGTTTATTTCCTGAGGGGAGACTGATGCAACCTGGCCAAGACACTAAACTTTGTTTTGAAACTTTCAGAATAAAATAGCACATAATTACAATGGACCATATTTGAGTTTGTTTTGTTTCTCGGTGAGCAGGTGCTGAACTTCTGTTTCAGATTCTATTTTCTCACCGAAACTTTCAGCCAATAGAACTTACATTGGCTGCTCTGAAGCAGATGTTCAATGCTAAATCCAGCCTTCTGGTTCCACCACTATCATTATGTACCGAGCTAGCAACTCACTAGAGAATAACCATCTACAGCGCTGGCAATGCTGAGAAAACAGACAAAGTCTAAGGGCTCGTTCCCACTATCGCGAATCCGCATGCCTCCAATGCATGCGGATTCGCACATGTAATGTGAGTGGATGGGGCTGTTTCCACTCCTGCGGTGGCGTTGTGCGTTTTTTGTTGCGGAGAAAAAACGCACAAAAAAGGCAACGATTTCGCCTGCGTCGGGAATCCGTGCGAATCGCCGCTAATGTATTTAATAGTAAAAACGCATGCGGTTTTTACATGCGTTTTTACCCGCGATTTCGCGTGCGATTTCGCACCTTTTCCAATTTTATTTTGCCCTGGCAGTGTCATGGTTAATTTCGCATGGCACCCTGCCATGCGAAATCGCACGCGAAATCGCGGGTAAAAACGCATGTGGAAACGCATCCGCATGCGTTTTTACAAGCGTCGGAATGCCGGCGAAATCGCGTCGCAACAGTGGAAACAAGCCCTAACAGTATAACAAACCAATGATGTCACTTTAATGAAAACTTTTTTGTGCTCCATTCATTGCACTTGAATCTACTTTTGAAAAGTTTTTTAAGACAAATAAACTTTGTACAATACTATTATATGTGTGAATGTTTGGTAATAAAGTGAGGAATAGGCCATTGTTTTACAGTATTAAACCCCTAGTCCGTCTTCAACTTTTATTACATTTACAATTAATATGTAAAATGTTTATTTAGAAAAATACATTTCTAAACTGTTGTATTTCAATTTTATTTTCATGTAAAAAAAAATCAATGCACACTTTTGTGCAAGTCTTTTCACATTGCCGCCTTTCTTTCTATACAGTTGACCTTTGCTCTCCCCCCCTCCTTTCTGTAAGTTATGCGTGCAAAATTACTGTTTATCAGCTGGGCACTAGATACATACCTAAGCACCCACCCTTTCATTAATGAATCCAATTATTTGTTCTTTCTCACTATTGGATCACTCCACAGTTTCTTATATGTACCTGGTCCCCAATTAACTTCCTCTTTTTTTTCAGCCACTGTAGCACGAGAGGCCAGAAAAATTGGGCATGTTCATACCTGAAAAAAATGAGTTTTGTTAAAGCCGCTGTAGCAGCATCCTGAAAAATCCAGGATTCACCTGTATAAAATTTTTCTCAAAAACATTACGGTTTGGACCCTAGTTGGTAGTGGCAGAGAAGGGATGCTGTGTGCGGAGTCATGCGGCGTGCAAAGAAGGACAGGTGTGTGGGTACTGAGTCACAAGTCTTCCGGCATGCAGTAACCTTCCAAGATTTTACTCCAATCACAAGGCTGATTTACTGTTTTTGTAATTTCTGTTTTTCCAGATCCTGTTTTTCCAATTTCCCTTTTTCCCTGGGTTTTTTTCCCCCATTTTTTTGCATTCGCTGAAGCAAAAAAAAAAAAAAAGAAGACTATAAAAATACTGCTCAAAGATTGGAAAAACAGAAAACTGGAAAATGGACAATTGGAAATCAGAAAAACGGAAATTGGAATTTCTGCAGAATCGGAAATGGGCATTGTCAACCATCCCTACCTGTGAAGTATTGCCAAAATGCCTTTGACTCTTTGTCCTGATTAGAGATGGCTCGAACCTCCGATTTTAGGTTCGAGAACCTCGAACGCGAACTTCCGCAAAAGTTCAGTTCACGCAAACTTTCGCGAACCGCAATAGACTTCAATGGGGAGGCGAACTTTGAAAACTAGAAACACTTATGCTGGCCAGAAAAGTGATGGAAAAGATGTTTCAAGGGGTCTAACACCTGGATGGGAGCATGGATGAGTGGGATAGACACCAAAAGTCCCAGGGAAAAATCCGGATTTGACGCACAGCAGCGTTTTAAGGGCAGAAATGAACTTGCATGCTAAATTGGAGGCCTATAGTGCGTTAAAACATCTTGCATGTATATACATCAATCAGGTAGTGTAATTAGTGTACTGCTTCACACTGACACACCAAACTCACTGTGTAACTGTAACGATTGGTGTCAGCAACTCAGATTTGTCTGATTATTGGTGATCTGCAGTATCACCAATAATACAGATGCTATACCTGATTATGTGGTGATCTGCAGAATCACCAATAATACTAGTATAGCTAGACACAGGACACCCAATGTGGTATTGTGTTTGGTGCAACAGTAAATGGAGTAGTTATCTTCCGAGGAGCGGGAGATACAGACACTACTGCAGTCAAGGATTCCCTGAGAAGCAGGGAATCAGACTGTACTGCAGCCAGTGGACACCTGAGGGGCAGGGACCACTGATTGGGGATATGTGGTGAAGATTGGTCTGCAGCTAGAGATTCCTGGATGAGCAAGGAATCAGACTGTACTGCAGCCAAGGATTCCCTGAAGGCCGGGAATCAGACTGTACTGCAGCCAGTGGACCTAGAAAGGTAGAGATCCACTGGCTATGCTGCCTGATGGCCTCCAGAGGGGCTGGTGACCATAGGACTGAAATAGCAGCAAGTAACCACCTGAAGGGCAGGTGTCACAGATGTACAGTAAGGCTGCTCACCCAAGAGCTAGGTGACAGCCAGAAAGGTCAGACAAGCCAGGTTGGCAACACACGGACAGACAAGGTACAGAAGTGGAAGACTGATTCGGTATCCAGGTACAGGCAGGGTTGGCAACAGATAATCAGATGGGCAGAAGTACCGAATCAGAGCACAGGAGGGTAGTCAGGAAAGCCAAAGGTCATAACAGGTAACAATAATGTGTCACAGTCCTAGACTAAGGTGTGAGGTCCTTGGTATCAACACCTGGGAACTGGTCTAACGGATAGGCAGTGACAATATAGATCTCTCCTAGTCTTGGGTGTGAGGTCCTTGGTCTCAACACCCCGGAACTAGTCTAACACATAAACAGTAGCAATGCAGTAATCTCCTAGTCTTAGGTGTGAGGTCCTTGGTCACAACACCCTGGAACTAGTCTAACACATAAACAGTAGTAAGCAATAGTACTTTTAAGCTATCAAAGGAATCTGACTCAGTGTGAATTCCCAGCTCCGGCTGGTTCTTACACACTATAGTATCTGACTCTGGTCTGAGCGCTAACACGTAACTGTTTGCAACAGCAGACAACTTGCAAGTGACAGGCAAGTCCTATATATACTAAAAGCGCTCCACAGCGCCGCCCCAGTCACTCAGCCAATCCAGAGCATAGCTGGAGTCAGCTGATCGGCATGGGCAGCTGACTCCCCTTCTAGCAGCATAAAGGTCCTGTCGTCTGGCGCGTGCGCGTAGCTCTCAATCTGTGTGAACTAGAAGGACCAGGCAAAGCAACATCACGCTGCTGCGCGGCAGCAGCCGCTGGCTGAGACGCGGAGATAGCCGCCATGCCTCTTGCCCATGCGGCGGTATCTCCCCTATTCATTACAGTAACACACCAAAAACAGCTGTTTGTGTAGTGACGGTCGTGCTGGACTGGTGCTCATCATGGCGAGAGTGCAGGCGATAAAGATTTTCAAGCCCATATGGTCGCCGTGGTAGCTCAATGACAGAACAACAGTGACTGTCCAGCTGATCGAATTTGGTCTGTCCACAATGAAGCAACGACCTTATTTTCTTGGGTGTGCCCCCCCCCTCCGAGACACTCATGTAGCCGGCGGTCATTGCTTCATTGTGACATGCAAGTCCCTTGAACTCGGCAAGGTATCGATCACGAAGGGGAATTGACACATGTACATGCCTTTTGTTTTGTTGTTGCAGCCGCAGTGCAGCCAGAAAAATTAGGCAGGCATGTACACACACCAGAAAAATTATTATAGTTGCTGCTGCTAGCAGTGGCCTTAAAAATTCCAGAATCCACCTGGAGTCCTGGACCCTGTTGGTGGTGGCGGAGGAGGCAGTGAAGCGGCCTGCAGGCAGAGATGCTGTGTGGGGACTGACTTAGTCTTGGGGCAGACAGTCACACGGCATGCAGGCAGAGATGCTATGTGTGGGGACTGACTTAGTCTTTGGGTGGGCAGTAGCCCTCTGGGATCCATGCCTCATTAATTTTAATAAAGGTCAGGTAATCAACACTTTGGTTACCTAGACGACTTCTCAGTGACAATCCCTCCTGCTGCACTGAAGGTCCTTTCTGACAAGACACTTGAGGCAGGGCAAGCCAAAAGTTTGATGGCAAATGGTGACATCTCTGGTCACAGGTCAAGCTTGCACACCCAGTAGTCCAGGGGTCCATCACTCCTCAGAGTGTCAATATCAGCAGTTATCACCAGGTAGGCCAATACCTTTCAGTTGAGGCATTCTCTGAGGTTGTATCCCAAAGAGTTCTGGCGATGCATTGGACTTAAAAAAAACTCTGCATGTCCGAAGTTACCAATACATTAGTAAAGCACCCTGTCCTTGCCGGCGTGGCGGTGGGAGGAGGATTACTGCCAAACTTCCCTTGTTATATTTGCTTCCTGCTGCAACTTCACCCTTAAATGCATTGTACAGCATAGTTTGCAGGCTGTTTTGCAAACACAGCATCCTTTCTTCTGGTAAGTTGGTAACATTGGTGCTTTTACTGAGCTTTTACTGAGAGTCTAGTAGCATTGCAACCCAGTACAGGTCCTTCTCCTTGGACATCATCCAAGGTCTCCTTCTCCTCCTTCCTCCAGCCACGTACAATACCAGGGGTCCCCAAAAGGTGACAACAAGCCCCCTGGGATGTCTGCTCCTGTTGGTCTTCCTCCTCCACAAAGCCACCTTCCTCTGACTCCTCTTCAGACTCCTCTCTTTGCATTGCCACAGGTACAGCAGTTGGCAAGGCTCCTTCTGGTGGCGATGGTGATCACAACTCTTCCTCTTTCTGCTCCTGGTCATGTTGAACTACGGCCTGATCAAGCAGTCTTTGCAGGGCATGCTCCAGGAAAAAGGCATATGGTATGAGGTCATTGATGGTGCCTTTGGTGCAACTGGCCAAGTTTGTTACTTCCTCAAAAGGATGCATGAGCCTGCAGGCATCGGGCATGAGCACCCAGTAACTCAGCAAAAATATCCCCAGCTATGCAGAGCATATCCTAGCACTCAGGTCATAGAGATAATCATTGATGGCTCGTTGTTGTTGGAGCAGACATTCAAACATCATGAGCGTGGGATTCCAGTGAGTCTGGCAGTGAGTCGCAAATTGAGCACCTCACTGGAATGTTGTTTTGCCACTGAATCTCAGCAAGGCGCACCATGGCCGTGTATGAACCTCTGAAATGGGCACACATCTTCCTGGACTGGACTGGACTGAAGAGGATGGAGGAGTAGGAGGAAATGAGGAGGTTGCAGGGCTGCATGCAATTCATGGTGGTGTCAAAAACCTGAGCGGTTCTTTTTCATGATTGCCAACTCAGTAAAGGACCAGCCCTTAAAGCATTGCTATCATATAAATCTGGCATAGTGGGGTCTGAACCCTCTATAACAGTAATTATAGATTGACGGTGTACCTTGAAATGAATCAGAGCACTCAGTATATGATTTTATATAAAAAATTGTATTTGCTTATCATACAGCATATATACAAAATATGAACAGTTCCAAGTAGTGTTTCCTTCTAACAGTATTCCATCTTTTCAAGGCCTTTATAGCCAAGCAATTATCAATCTTCTAAGTACATTCAAAAAAAGAATATAACGGTTGTGTTATGTAGAATAAGATCAAAAGTAGTCTCATCTGTATCAATAGCTGTGTATCTAGTAGCTGTGTATCTAGTAGCTGTGTAAAACTTGTAGTAATCTTCTTAAAGAAATAGCATAAAAAATAGCTTCTAAAAAACTTCTTGCTAACATCTTAATAAAACTTTTAATGCTGAAAAATTAATAAAGTAAATCACCAGAATATTAAGCATATTACCCCTTCTCTGTCATCTCTTCAGCATCTAGAACCACGTGTGGGAAGGTAGCTTCTGCCTCATGTGTCTTCTCAGGAGATTGTTGGGCTTCTGCAAACTATGAGCTCTCAGCTTCTACTTTTATAGCGGCTGGAGGCAATATGGCTGCCTAATCTGGAACTTCCCTGGATCCCAGGTTCTGATTGGCTAAAGCTTTCGTGCGTCAAACGCTATCTATGTTTTGAATACCTAAATCACAATATTATTGTTTATAAATTCATAATTACCTTATCTTGTGGGAATTTACATCATTTGGAGTGCTTGACATTTGATATAGGGTCATTTCTGACGCACTTAATTAAAAATGGACGTCAACAGCCATCTTGTCTGTTGGCTGACCCAGACATGGAGACTAAACAATGTAATTTATGACACATTTCTGATAAAGTGTTCGCTGCTAATTAGTTTTTGGAATGTGTCTGTACTTTCCCAGGTCAGGTTGACCCTATACACAGACCTGTAAGAGCCTTCAGCAATTTAAGGCTGATTAAAACATACAGGGCTTCTAATATACTTATTTAAATATAAAGCTTATTATATAATTCTTCTTAAAACAATTAATCATAAAAGAAATAATTGCACATTAAAACTTGATAATATAAAATCCTTTTCCATATATTTGTCTTTCTGATGAAGAAATAAATATCTAATTTCAACCGGCAGAGGTCAGCATTTAATAACAAATAACAATCTATTAATAATGTTGGTTTTATAAAACTATGTAACCACCAGGTGGCATCATGGAGTCATCTTTAACTAATTGGGAAAACCCCTTGTTTTATATTTTATCTCTTTCATGTTTTGACTTTCTCTGTCTGGGAAATGTTTTGCTGGCCTTGGCCTTCAAGCTAAGAAACATGTCAACATCTTCTAAAACTAAAACAATCTCACAAGAAGGTTTCACAGACCCAAATCATCACTAGCTTTTAAATATATTTTAAAGTAATAGATTCTATTATATAGGGTTTAACAATAACTATTTCTTTCTTTAAAGGGTCTGTATTAATCATTAATATTTAGATTAATATATGTGTAAGAATTAAGTATATGTGCATATATAATTACTGCAGTAATGTGAGTTTAACTTGCATCTCTGTCTTCACACAGAAGCTTCTTTAAATATCAAGGCCACGCACTAGCATAAACAAGAATGCTCTGACTTTTTGTAACTAGAATAATCTTATAGGCCTCACAGCCTGGAATATGCTATGTCACAGAGCAATATAAAGTACTCTAACTTTTCACTTTACAATGAAATTTTGCATAGAACATTAAAACTTAACACATATACATATGACATCTTTTCCTGCATAAATAAAACAGCTAGAATTCTGACAGTGGTGACACCAAATACACTGTAAAGCCACACATTCCATGCTTCCCACCCGTCACTTGGTTTAACCAATGAGCATTGTAGGTGATATACCTGCCCTGACCATGCTTTGAAGAGCATGTATCAGAGGAATGTTGTTTCGCCACTGAATCTCAGCAAGGCATGCCGTGGCCATGTGTCAACCTCTGAAATGGGCACACACCTTCCTGGACTGCCTGAGTGCATCCTGAAATCCTGGGTACTTAGAGACAAAGCATTGCACACTCAGATTGAGAACGTGCAATGCAGGGTACTTGTGTTAACTTTCCAATTTCAGTAATGCCAACAGATTGCTTCCGTTGTCACACACCACTTTTCTGATCTGCAGTTGGTGCAGGGTCAGCTACTGATAGACCTGTGACTGGGATGTGGAATAGGCTCTGGGAAGCTGGGGGTGTGCAGTGGTAGTAGAGGCTGGCACAGCAGCAGAGGAGGACTCAGCCGAGTAAGACTGTGAAGAGGATGGAGGAGGAGTAGGAGAAGAGAAGGTGGCAGGGCTGCATGCAATTCATGGTGGTGACTGCAAATCCACTGTAAAGCCACACATTCCATGCTTCCCACCCGTCACCAGGTTTACCCAATCGGCATTGTAGGTGATATACCTGCCTGACCATGCTTTGAAGAGCATGTATCAGTGTTCATGTGGACCCTTGCTAAAACACTGTGTGCCAGAGATGCTGTGACTTGGCACTGATAGTACATGATGGTGCAAGTTTTGTATTGCCTATTTAGGAGAAAAAGTTTCTGCCAGATACCTTCCAGTGTGGCGCACCAATTGCTACAATTTTCTTAACCTCCCTGCTGCCAATGTATCAGTGGAATGTTGTTTCACCACTGAATCTCAGCAAGGCGTGCCGTGGCCATGTATGAAACTCTGAAATGGGCACACACCTTCCTGGACTGCCTGAGGGCATCTTGAAATCCTGGGTACTTAGAGACAAGTACCCAGGTTTTACGCTCAGCTCGGGCTATGCCGCGCAGGAGGATTTCTCAGGCCCTGCTGGGCCGATTTGCAATTTATTTTTTATTACACGCAGCTAGCATTTTGCTAGCTGCGTGTACTGCCCAATCGCCGCCGCTCTGCGCCGATTTGCCCCTACCCGGCGCGCCGTGCCGCACCCCCCATACCCCATGCGCAGCCTGGCCAATCAGTGCCAGGCAGCGCTGAGTGGTGGATCGGGACTCCCTTTGACGTCTCGAATGCGAAGAAATCTGTTGGCATTACTGAAATTAGAAAGTTAACACAAGTACCCTGCATTGTACGTTCTCAATCTGAGTGTACAATGCTTTGTCTCTAAGTACCCAGGATTTTAAGATGCCCTTAGGCAGTCCAGGAAGGTGTGTGCCCATTTCAGAGTTTCATACATGGCCACGGCACGCCTTGCTGAGATTTAGTGGCGAAACAACATTCCACTGATACATGCTCTTCAAAGCATGGTCAGGGCAGGTATATCACCTACAATGCTCATTGGTTAAACTAAGTGACCGGTGGGAAGCATGGAATGTGTGGCTTTACGGGATTTCCTGATGGGCCTGATCGCCGGAGGCGATCGGAAGGGGTGGGGGGATGCCGCAGCTAAGCGGCTGTCATGTAGCTAGCGCTAGGCTAGCTACATGATTAAAAAAAAAAATTTTAAATAGTGCTGCGCTGCCCCCTGGCGGTTTTAATTGACCACCAGGAGGGTTAAATGCCTCAGAGTCCACCAGCTGGTATGGTAAAATCTGGTGGGCTAAGAGTTTGGACAAGCCAGCTGTCAGGCAAGGGGGTGACTCGGAGACATTATTTTTTTACGCTCAAACATGTCCCTCACAGAAACTTGACTGTGGGATGATAAGCAGGAACTGGTCAAGGTGAGAGGCGAAGTGGAGAGTGGTTGAGAAGGGACAAGGAGAGCAGAGGTAGACACCGATGAAGAAGCTGGACCGTTAGGAGGGTGGCTTTGACTTTGTGTGCTGCTTATCTTCATATGTTCCACACATTGTGGTTTGTAAGTGGTTTGTAATGGGAGATCAGGTGCCTTCGCAAAGCAGTTGTACCTAGGTGGGATTTGGCCTTCCCATGGCTCAGTTTCATACGGCACAGGTTGCAAATGGCATTGGTGTTATCAGAGCTAGACACACACAAAAAAATTCAAAACATTTTTTTCAATTTTTGTCTTTTTTTTTTTTTTACTTAATACTCTAATTGCAAGAATAAACACCCTGCCAGTGAGGAACTGATTGTCACTTCACTCAGGTGACAGATAGCATTCTGCTGTATGCTACAATCAACACACAATATAGGGGTACCCTGACAGAGCAGCTTTATACAGGCCAGGAGTGAATTATATAGATGAGGGTACAGTACAGTAGTGGTGCTTATGGTCTAAATGAGTGACACTTCACTTCACTCAGGTGACAGATAGTTTTCTGCTGTATGCTACAATTAGAGATGGCCCGAACATCAGATTTTCGGTTTACGAACCGTGAATGTGAACTTCCGCAGAAGTTTGAGTTTACGCGAACCGGGTGAACCACCATAGACTTCAATGGGCAGGCGATTTTTAAAACATACATGGACTATTTCTGGCCACAAAAGTGGTGGAAAAGTTGTTTCAAGGGGTCTAACACCTGGAGGGGGGCATGATGAAGGGGGATCGATGCCAAAAGTCCCAGGGGAAATTATGTATTTGATGCAGAGCAGAGTTATAACCCCTAAAGGGCAGAAACCACATTACATTCCTAAGTTGGAAGCATAAAGTGTTTTAAAACATCTTGCATGGGTATACATCGATCAGGTAGTGTAATTAGTGTACTGCTTCACACTGACGCACCAAACTCACTGTGTAACGCACCGCAAACAGCTGCAAAGGGTTGTCAGGCAGACATCCGTGGTGGTAACGCAAAATTTCATAATTTCGTGCTTTTCATTGAAACAGTTATTTTAATTATTAAAATGGACATAATTTTGTTTGTAATAGTAATTATGCAAATTTAGTTAATAATTACTAAACTCAGGAAAGTCACTCATTGATTGCAATTACTGATTGCAATTACTAATAAAGCAAAGGCCCCCGCACGTGCTGTCAATTTAAATGTATAAGGAGGCACTACCTGCAGCCACTTCTAAGACAGGTGTTCTTTACCAAGGTGCGCTTTAGAGGTCAAACATGCTGAGACACTTGATTTTTGGCCTTGCAATATCTGATAATGCAAAGGTCCCTGAAAGTGCTGTCGCTTTAAATGTATCAGAATGCTCTGGACTGGAACGCAATTTCGAGAACAGCTGAATTTCCATGTTAAACACAAAATTAACACGAATTTCCACTGCGCTCAGCTGTAAACCAATGATGCAACAGGTTCTCCACCAGCAGCTGCTCCAATATACTCTGGGACCCAAGTATTATGCTGTTTGAAACAAGACAAGAAAAAAAGGGGAAAAGGAGCGCTCTCTGGTGCATTAACCCTTTTAATGATACTCTCTTTCGCAAGGTAAAAAATGTAACATACACAATATAAACTTCAATAAAATTTGTCACACTCTAGGTGTATGTCACCATATCCTGAAGGTGGTGTCTCTCCTGCTCGCCTCCACGCTATGGCCAGTAGCAGCGGGAATCCGGAGGTCCGGTAGCGGCAGCGGGGTCAGGAATGCAGGTGATGCCGGCAATTGCTCTGCGCCTAGTACGTCATGACGCGTTTCGGCGCTCTACGCCTTCGTCAGATGATGTACTGGCGCAGAGTGGGAAGCTTAATAGGCGGCTGCTGTCTGAGGATTAGTGCGCGCATGCGCACAATGCCGGAACAGACTAAGGGAAAGCTGTTTATGCGCAGATGCGGGGGCGGAGTCAAACCCTAGCGACTAGCTGGACGCCTTGTAAATTAGCTGCGTGGGTCCGATGGGCGGGTTCATGTCCCAACAACAAGCGTGTCGATATGACAACGGGGGAGGGCAGCTTATGCACAGTTGTGGGGGTGGAGTTAGTAGCCCAGCAACTGGCTTGGACGCTAAGTGACGTGATCAAAAGGGACGGTTTCATTTTGTACCAGCAAGTGCGTCAATTTGACAGCAGGAGGAAAAACAACTTGAGCACAGTAGCGGGGATGGAAATAGTATCCCAGCAACTGGCTAGGACGCTTTGCAAGATAGTTACGTGAGTCCAAGGGGCGGTGTTTTATCCTAGCAACAAGCTTGTCGCTTTGTCGGCGGCTGTTTAAAAATAAAATGCTTGAGAGGAGGCTTGCAGAATAAACAATACCATACAAAAACACTTCATAATCTTATAACTATACAATGTGTCAAAAATCTATTGAGTTTTATACAATAAAATCTCTGGCTCATTTACATATTCAAAATTAAAATGGCAAATGCTATACTTCATTTGTTAAGAGCGCCTTAACTGTATTTCACTGGGCGCCATGATCTGATACATTTTATATATATATATATACACAACCACTTGTAGCGCAGCCAGTATACATGAAAATGTATACCGGCAAATATATATTAAAGATATATGTATAAAAATATAAATATAAAAAAGGTATAAAAAAATATAAAAAATACACATATAAAATATATCCTAAACGTCTCAAATGGCCCAAAAAATATTTATATATGCATGCATTCTTGCTGAACTGTACTTATAATTTGCTGGAATTTTCACGTGGGTATTTAGAATATGGGAATTACTCGGACCTATTTTTAAGGTGTAATAGGAGAATTTTATTACAAATACATTGTGTATAATTGTACCTTTATTTGTGCTGGACTCCCTGCTACATTTGGGAAACACTATTTCTGGGCTACACATATATATGTGAATATTGGATGTGAAATAACCCTCTATGGCGTATGTATAGATAAGTGCAATAAGATAAATTCCTAAATTTTAATTATATGATAATAAATGTGATACTGGACTAAGAAATGATATAAAAAGGGACCGATTGGTATCACAAGTTGCCACTCAAGAAGTAGAAACTAACAGCAATGGAAGACCAAAGAAGCACCTCCCCAGGACTACAATGGGGATTTATAATTGACAAGCTCTGATAGCCATATTTCCTAAGCTGCATACAGTTGGAACGAGTGTATACTGCAACATGGGGGGACTTTTTTTCAATTATATGTATGTAGCAACCTCTAGTCCTTCATTCAGACCCACAGGTGTCAGGGAATTGAGCTTAAAGATCCAATAGGACAGTATTACTGTCCCTAGACACTTTTCTGAAGCCCATGGAGGGATCACTGACAGTTTGAGGATCTTAGGGGTTGAACTTATTACTAAAAATCTCAATAAGGGTCTAAGGTTTAAGAAACTATGTGAACGCGAGTCCTATTGGATCTTTAAGCTCAATTCCCTGACACCTGTGGGTCTGAATGAAGGACTAGAGGTTGCTACATACATATAATTGAAAAAAAGTCCCCCCATGTTGCAGTATACACTCGTTCCAACTGTATGCAGCTTAGGAAATATGGCTATCAGAGCTTGTCAATTATAAATCCCCATTGTAGTCCTGGGGAGGTGCTTCTTTGGTCTTCCATTGCTGTTAGTTTCTACTTCTTGAGTGGCAACTTGTGATACCAATCGGTCCCTTTTTATATCATTTCTTAGTCCAGTATCACATTTATTATCATATAATTAAAATTTAGGAATTTATCTTATTGCACTTATCTATACATACGCCATAGAGGGTTATTTCACATCCAATATTCACATATATATGTGTAGCCCAGAAATAGTGTTTCCCAAATGTAGCAGGGAGTCCAGCACAAATAAAGGTACAATTATACACAATGTATTTGTAATAAAATTCTCCTATTATACCTTAAAAATAGGTCCGAGTAATTCCCATATTCTAAATACCCACGTGAAAATTCCAGCAAATTATAAGTACAGTTCAGCAAGAATGCATGCATATATAAATATTTTTTGGGCCATTTGAGACGTTTAGGATATATTTTATATGTGTATTTTTTATATTTTTTTATACCTTTTTTATATTTATATTTTTATACATATATCTTTAATATATATTTGCCGGTATACATTTTCATGTATACTGGCTGCGCTACAAGTGGTTGTGTATATATATATATAAAATGTATCAGATCATGGCGCCCAGTGAAATACAGTTAAGGCGCTCTTAACAAATGAAGTATAGCATTTGCCATTTTAATTTTGAATATGTAAATGAGCCAGAGATTTTATTGTATAGAACTCGATAGATTTTTGACACATTGTATAGTTATAAGATTATGAAGTGTTTTTGTATGGTATTGTTTATTCTGCAAGCCTCCTCTCAAGCATTTTATTTTTAAACAGCCGCCGACAAAGCGACAAGCTTGTTGCTAGGATAAAACACCGCCCCTTGGACTCACGTAACTATCTTGCAAAGCGTCCTAGCCAGTTGCTGGGATACTATTTCCATCCCCGCTACTGTGCTCAAGTTGTTTTTCCTCCTGCTGTCAAATTGACGCACTTGCTGGTACAAAATGAAACCGTCCCTTTTGATCACGTCACTTAGCGTCCAGCCAGTTGCTGGGCTACTAACTCCACCCCCACAACTGTGCATAAGCTGCCCTCCCCCGTTGTCATATCGACACGCTTGTTGTTGGGACATGAACCCCCCCATCGGACCCACGCAGCTAATTTACAAGGCGTCCAGCTAGTCGCTAGGATATTGACTCCGCCCCCGCATCTGCGCATAAACAGCTTTCCCTTAGTCTGTTCCGGCATTGTGCGCATGCGCGCACTAATCCTCAGACAGCAGCCGCCTATTAAGCTTCCCACTCTGCGCCAGTACGTCATCTGACGAAGGCGTAGAGCGCCGAAACGCGTCATGACGTACTAGGCGCAGAGCAATTGCCGGCATCACCTGCATTCCTGACCCCGCTGCCGCTACCGGACCTCCGGATTCCCGCTGCTACTGGCCATAGCGTGGAGGCGAGCAGGAGAGACACCACCTTCAGGATATGGTGACATACACCTAGAGTGTGACAAATTTTATTGAAGTTTATATTGTGTATGTTACATTTTTTACCTTGCGAAAGAGAGTATCATTAAAAGGGTTAATGCACCAGAGAGCGCTCCTTTTCCCCTTTTTTTCTTGTCTTGTTTTAAACACAAAATTTCCTATTTGTTTCTGTTAAGAAAATGATCGTAATTACGAAATTCCGCATAAACGCGAAATTTTGCATAATTTCCTGAAATTAAAAATTTTCTATTACGGCCATAATCATAATTTTGCGTATTATGCAAACTTTTGCGTAATTGTAATTTGGTTATTACGCTCATCAGCACCCTTCACTCAACGCTGTGTGCCAGAGATGACACCACTTGCCTTTCAACATCACGGTACAGTTTGGGTATCACCTTTTTGGAAAAATAATTGTGGCCTGGTATCTTCCACTATGGTTTCCCAATCACCATACATTTTTGGAAGGCCTCAGAGGCCAACAGCTTGTAGGGTAATAGTTGGCTGGCTAACAGTTTCGACAAGCTAGCTTTCAGATGTCGGACAAGGGAGTGACTGGCAGATGTTGGCTTCATCCACTCAAATATTTCCTTAACGGACACCTGGCTGTGGGCAGAGCAACAGGAACTGCTCAAGGTGAGAGGCGGAGTGGAGGAGGGTGGCTATGAAGGTACAAGGGCAGCAGAGGATAAAGCGGCTGAAAATACTGGACCAGGAGGAGGAAGAGAAGGCGGAGGATGGCTTTGCATTTGTGTGCTGCTTTTCCTCATGTGCTCATCCCATTGGTGTTTGTGATGGGAGATCATGTGCCTTCGTAAGGCAGTTGTCCCTAGGTGGGTGTTGCACTTTCCAAGACTCCATTTTCGTTGGCAGAGATTACAGATGGCATCACAGTAATCTGAGGCAGAGACACAAAAAAATGCCACACTGGTGAGCTCTGAGATAACGGCATTATGGTGGAGACAACAGCAGGTGTTGAAGGGCGTGTTAAGCGGCTGATCTTAGGTGGCGATACATGCCATCGGACACTGCCAAGACCTGTTTGCGACGAGCTCCCCATGCTGCTTACAGCAACTCGTCTCCTCCTCCTCCTCTCTGTCTCCCTGTTTGAACTGTCCCCCTGTTCATCTCGTCTTCTGGGATCCCGCATGGCATCCATGCCATGATCATCATCATCATCATCCACAGCTTCGCTTGTATCAGACACCTCCAAAAACTGCACCAACAACAGGTAGTTCATCATCATCCTCACACCTTACGTCCATGTGTCTAGTGTCTAGTGACTGAGGCATATGAGGTGGTGTTGGTGTAACATCCTTAGCGCCTTCATCTTGTAACAATAATGGTTGTGCATCAGTAAATTCCCCACAAACATGTGTGAATAACTCCTGCGACATCTGAAATGGAGCAGCTGTGGTGCTAATAGTAGTGGTGGTGGTGGTGGCTGCTGACTGAGTAGTAAGTAGTTGTGGGGTGCCTGAATCAGAGCAGGAAGAGGAAGATATGTCATGGTTCCATGCGGAAGCTGAGGAAGATGAGGTGTTCTGTGTTAACCAGTCAACTAAGTCCTCAGAACTTTGGGGTTGAGGGTACGTGCCCTCTGAACACTGTGCATTGGTCAAGGGCCACACAAAATCAAACCAGCACTGTCAGGAACCGGCCCGCGGCACGCCTGCGTATACGGTTCCCGACTGCGGGTTTGACCAGATTAAGCGGGGAACAGCCTTATTTAAGCTACAAACAAGGCTGGAACCCCTCAAACACTTCCCACTGCCACCACTAGCGTTGCTAGACACGTTCACTCTGCTGTCGAATCCTCAGCGCGCACTTCGCGTTTTCGTATTTGGGTCAGCTTTGCGCTTAGGCCAAATACGGGAACGCCACGCACCCACACACACACACAGTTGCAATCTTACACTGTCGTGAAGCAAAGACCCACTAACAGTCGTTCCGAACGATACTGTTAGCCACTCTGCTGTCGCTACTCGCACTGGCGTTGTTCGTACGTTGGGTCAGCTGCGCGCTTAGGCCAACGTATGACAAACGCCCCCACACACAATGCAATTACAATTTCATACGGTAGTGTTGCTCAAGCGTACAATTAGGCATGAACTTATACACGGTTACACTTCAGTCTCTTCTAGGCTATGAGTGTTAGTTTAGTACAGCAGAAGTCAAGCTTATTAAATAATAATTTAATATTCCAGAAAAACATAGAACAGTGCAGAACTTAATATATACAAAAAGATTACAAAAAAACAAAGTAAAAATGTTACAAGATAAAAGTTACAAAAATAAGAGGTTACAAAGATAACACACACGGATATTTGCGTAAAAATAAACGGGGGAAAAAAGAACGTTACCAGCTTAGGTTAGAACGTTGTTTGACGGGAGGACGCCGTTTCGACCAGGAGTCGCGATCCTCCCTAGCTATTCGCTACCTCCGAGAGAAGATACCGGTGGCTGTCCTGGGCCACCTTAAATAGTCCGAAGTGTCCCCTGGGGCATTTAATGTCCAGCCCCCAGGAACTAATGCAGTTTCCCCGTTTGTGACATCACCGAACGCTTGTCATAATCCTTCTTGTGATATGCACTTCAAAGGGGGTTCCTGTTTTAGCTTCTTGAAGTTTGGCAGGACACAATGTCACCCATTGAACTCTGCAGACATCAAAAAGCTTCCTCCACATTATTTCCTTGGTTAAAGTGTATTTTAGCACATCCATGAAAAGATCGAATTTTGGTTACAGGTAGCAGTTTGCCTGTAATCCTGTTTACACTTACAGATTTCAAAGCAATTCCACTTCCGTTTTTAAAGTCTGTAGAAATTTCCAACCCCTTCAGGTGTCCGCTTCCCATCCCCAACACTCTGGCAGGCTGGCTTTGTATGATGGGACAATGGCTGATTCCAGTTCAAAAGCCATGCGGACCAGCCTATTCTTCCTCAATTGGCCGCTAATTAGCAGTACACACAGTTTCCCCGGCTGGACAATGATGGGCAGAGGTAATGTACATTTACATGCAGACTTACATTATCCTTCACATTATCAGCACCCCAATATATCACCACACCTCCCCTCTTTAGAATGGGGCAAGGCAGATGATCTTCCCAGATTATCCTGCCTGCGCCTACATTGTTGGTTCTGCTTGACGGGACAACCCGTCCGCATTCCCATGATTGCTCCCCTTCCTATGTTGAATGGTGAAGCTATATTGTTGGAGAACCAAGCTCCATCTCAGCAATTTTCCATTGTCACCAGAAACCCGATGTAACCAACTAAGAGGGTTGTGGTCGGTGACGACCGTGAATACGCGACCATAGAGACAGTGCTGCAGCTGGGGAAGGGTTCCAACCGTCGCTACACGCACTTCCTCTATAGTGGCAGGAGCTATCTCTTGGTCCCTTTGGGGAACGATTATCTGCCGGTCTGCCTCCTCCACTTCGGACAGCTCAGAGGGAATAACTTCCCAGGACCCTCTCAGCCCGCCCCTCCCAGCTGGTGACCTGCTGGCTAGCCCCCTGAGCTCTTCCAGGCTGCTGTCAAATGGGACAGCCCCAGAGAGCTCAGTGCTGCCTGTCACACATTCCAGGAAGGCTGCAGACGGAGAGGCCCCTGGGCCCTCCAGGCCAGGTTCCGGATTGGATGTGGCTGACCCAGCGACATTTGCCACTTCGGTGGACAATCCCTGTGCTGTAGACCCGCTAGCGCTGCGGGTTACCACTGCAGCGGAGGGAGCGTCCACATTACACGTATCACAAACCACCTCACCTTTGGTCTTAAAAACATCGGAAGGGGGAAGACCCGGCCTGGTGCCGTCTGCCCCTTCAGTGGACAGTCCATCTGCTGCAGCCCAGCGACCATTGCTGGTTACTCCTGCAGCCGACGGAGTGTCCACAGGACAAGCATCATTATGTAGCACAACACATATGATATCAACATTATCCGTCTTATACATACTGACATTTAGAACATCACAGAAAACATCTACATTATCGGTATCATTACACACATTGCTACTCAGCGCCTCACAAGTATTATCACCAGTTCCTGCATCGATCGCCTCGATAGTCCGTGCGTCATAAATGACATCTTCAGTTTCTGCATTCTCCGTATCAACATGTCCCACTCCAGGCCTAGGCACTGGAGAATCACTAGGGCTGGCTCCTATTACACAGTCCATAGCCCCTGGGGCCTCGCCAGCATTCCCCACTTGCACAGCATTATCCAACAGTACCTTGCAAGAGTCCTGAACTTCTGCTGGGGATGCAGGCCCCACAGGGTTTGGGGTAGGCTCATACCGGGCCACTAACCGTCCCAGGTCAGTACCCAGCAAAACGTTGGTGGGGATTTTGTCAGTTACCCCAACTTCTTTCAGTCCGCTGCCGGCCCCCCAATCCAGGTGGACCAAGGCGGTGGGTATGGCTGGGGTGACACCCCCAATTCCTCGGACAGCAATCATTTTCCCAGGTATGTACTGCTCCGGGTTCACAAGCTGGGGATGTATGAGAGTCACTTCTGCTCCAGTGTCTCTCAGCCCAGTGGCAACTGTACCCCCAACCGTGACACGCTGCAGATTCTCTGCATAGCCAGTGGCATTCCTGGTAGCACACAGAGCAGTTGGGACTTCACGGGGGTTTGAGGCCTCACTGGATTTTGGGGCCCCCCTCTTCCTCTCTGGGCAAGTCGTGCTGATATGACCCAACCGGTCACATACAAAGCATTTCCGAGTGTCAGGTTGTTTGAATCCAGGAGACAGCGGTGCTTGCCTCCTCTGGGTGCTGGGTGAAACAGGTTTAGCCATCTGTTCTCCTCTCCAGCTGGGCGTAGTAGTCCTCCGGGACACAGGTGCTCTATGGGCGGTGTAGGCATCGGCCATTTCCGCAGCCTCATCCACTGTCTTTGGTTCTCGATCCAGCACAAACAGCCGGACCTCAACAGGACAGGTGTGTAGGAACTGGTCTTTTATCATCAGCTCCTGCAGGGCATCCAAGGTTTTAACTGACAGTCCTTTTAGCCACTGCTGGAAGGCAGTGCGCAGGTTGCAAGCATGATCCAGGTAGCTGTCATTAGGACCTCGCTGCACTGTCCTGAAACGTTTTCGATACACCTCTGGCGTGAGGTGGTATCGTGCAATGATGGCTTTCTTAATTGCCTCAAAGTCTGTTTCTTCCTCCTGGGGGAGACTCACAAACGCCTCCAGGGCCTTGCCTCTCAGCCCTGGTGTGAGGTATCTTGCCCACTGCTCACGGGGCACCCCATACTGCCGACAAGTCCTTTCAAACCCCTGTAGGAAAGTGTCTATGTCAGAGTCCTTGTCCATAGCGGGGAACTTATCCAGGGGGATTCTGTGGACTCGCTCACCTTCGCGTTCTGCGGGTCCAGCAGACCGGTTCTGCTGCTGAAGTTTAGCCAGCTCCAGCTGGTGTCTCCGTTCAGCACTTTCCCTCTCGGCCTGGTGTCGCCGTTCAGCTCTTCCCTCCTCTGCCTGTCGTATTTCCCTCTCTGGTTGCCGATGTTCCAGAATCAGCTTTAGGCGCAGTTCGGGCTCAGCCGAACCTAGTAGCTGTAGGTCGGCTTCCAGAGATGTCATCTCCGTGTTCGGTGGATCATCCAGGACATCGTCTCCACTTGCATCCTGTAGCGGGAGCGATTCCTCCTCTGGCATGTCGTGAGCTGCATCCGCTGACGTTGAAGCACGGGCTTGCTCTGCCTCATCATACTCCTCGAGCTCACGAACTAACTGCTCCTTAGTCTGGCCGCTCACCGTCTCGATGCCTTTGTGCTCACACAGGTTGAGTAGTATCTCTTTGCTTTGCCTTGCATAGCTGGATGCTTTCTGAGCCATCGTGTTGCAAAAAATAAAAAGAAAAAAAAGGGGGGAGGGAAAGCAAATACCAAGTGTGTATCTTTGAACAAAACAAAAAAAAAAAACGTATATAGGTTCTGCACTGAGTAGACTTCTGTAGGCTAGTTGCTTCTAGCAAGCTTCCAGCCTTTAGTACTCAGGATAGCGAGCTAAACTGCGTACTAATGTACTAAACGATCCCACCGCTGCCAGCCAATTATGTCAGGAACCGGCCCGCGGCACGCCTGCGTATACGGTTCCCGACTGCGGGTTTGACCAGATTAAGCGGGGAACAGCCTTATTTAAGCTACAAACAAGGCTGGAACCCCTCAAACACTTCCCACTGCCACCACTAGCGTTGCTAGACACGTTCACTCTGCTGTCGAGTCCTCAGCGCGCACTTCGCGTTTTCGTATTTGGGTCAGCTTTGCGCTTAGGCCAAATACGGGAACGCCACGCACCCACACACACACACAGTTGCAATCTTACACTGTCGTGAAGCAAAGACCCACTAACAGTCGTTCCGAACGATACTGTTAGCCACTCTGCTGTCGCTACTCGCACTGGCGTTGTTCGTACGTTGGGTCAGCTGCGCACTTAGGCCAACGTATGACAAACGCCCCCACACACAATGCAATTACAATTTCATACGGTAGTGTTGCTCAAGCGTACAATTAGGCATGAACTTATACACGGTTACACTTCAGTCTCTTCTAGGCTATGAGTGTTAGTTTAGTACAGCAGAAGTCAAGCTTATTAAATAATAATTTAATATTCCAGAAAAACATAGAACAGTGCAGAACTTAATATATACAAAAAGATTACAAAAAAACAAAGTAAAAATGTTACAAGATAAAAGTTACAAAAATAAGAGGTTACAAAGATAACACACACGGATATTTGCGTAAAAATAAACGGGGGAAAAAAGAACGTTACCAGCTTAGGTTAGAACGTTGTTTGACGGGAGGACGCCGTTTCGACCAGGAGTCGCGATCCTCCCTAGCTATTCGCTACCTCCGAGAGAAGATACCGGTGGCTGTCCTGGGCCACCTTAAATAGTCCGAAGTGTCCCCTGGGGCATTTAATGTCCAGCCCCCAGGAACTAATGCAGTTTCCCCGTTTGTGACATCACCGAACGCTTGTCATAATCCTTCTTGTGATATGCACTTCAAAGGGGGTTCCTGTTTTAGCTTCTTGAAGTTTGGCAGGACACAATGTCACCCATTGAACTCTGCAGACATCAAAAAGCTTCCTCCACATTATTTCCTTGGTTAAAGTGTATTTTAGCACATCCATGAAAAGATCGAATTTTGGTTACAGGTAGCAGTTTGCCTGTAATCCTGTTTACACTTACAGATTTCAAAGCAATTCCACTTCCGTTTTTAAAGTCTGTAGAAATTTCCAACCCCTTCAGGTGTCCGCTTCCCATCCCCAACACTCTGGCAGGCTGGCTTTGTATGATGGGACAATGGCTGATTCCAGTTCAAAAGCCATGCGGACCAGCCTATTCTTCCTCAATTGGCCGCTAATTAGCAGTACACACAGTTTCCCCGGCTGGACAATGAGGGCAGAGGTAATGTACATTTACATGCAGACTTACATTATCCTTCACATTATCAGCACCCCAATATATCACCACAAGCTCTACCACGAAAAACCTGCGGGTGGCCTGCATCTGCCTCTGCCTGTCATTTTTCCCATATTGGGGGTATACAGTACTACTAACAATATTGGATACTGGTAGACAGTGTCTGTAATCACAATTTGTGTTAAATACACAGCAGCTGTGTGTGTGTGTCACTGGACTGTGTATTTTAACATACACAGAGAGATATCCTATAGTACGTTCAATCACAAATAAAGTTGCAAGCTAAGCACTGCTTATGATGCACAGTGTGCTGGCTTGTAATTGATAAAAGAGAATACTTTAGAACTACAAGGCCCAGCAAATGACTGTGGCCTGCATGCAGTGTGTCAACCACACAGAGAGATATCCTATAGTACGTTCAATCACAAATACAGTTGAAAGCTAAGCACTGCTTATGATACACAGTGTACTGGCTTGCAATAGACAGAAGAGGATATTAGAACTACAAGGCCCAGCAAATGTCTGTGGCCTGTATGCAGTGTGTCACCCACACAGACAGATATCCTATAGTATGTTCAGTTACAAATACAGTTGCAGGCTAAGCACTGCTTATGATAGACAATGTGAGCCTGGAAAAGGGCTTTTGTTTTAGGGTGCTTTCAGTAATAAAAAACAGCCAAGCTAACTGTCCCTGTCTCTCTGCAGCAATCTCTACTTTCCTCTCTATAGCAGCAGCCAAAGACTGAGAACATGGCCGGCGCTGCTGTGTTTTTATAGGGATGGGGGGGGGGGGGTCCATGTGGAAGTGCAGCCTGATTGGCTGCCATGTGTCTGCTGACTGTGATGTAGGGGGTCAAAGTTTAGCCCAATGACGAAGTATAGGGGGCGTGTCGAACACATCCCGCAGTGGACGCGAACAGCTGAATTTCACTGGGATCTGTCCACTGGCAAACCGTTTGTGCCATCTCTACACACTGCATACAGGACACAGTCATTTACTGGGCCTTGTAGTTTAAACGCGCTATGTGTTTGCGTCTCGCCGCGGATGCAAACGGCTTAATTTTGCTGGGAACTATCCACCCGTGAGCCGTTCTGGCCATCTCTAACTGTGATTTCCATGCTTTAGCGATTAAAACATGACTCTGCGTTAACTACGTAATTTGTGGTGGGACTTTTTGGCATGGATCCCCCTCTGGCATGCCCCTGTCCAGGTGTTAGACCCCTTCAAACAACTTTTTCATCACTTTTATGGTCAGAAACAGTCCCTGTAGGTTTTAGAATTTGCCTGCCTTTTGAAAACTATGGCGGTTTACGTGGTTCGCCTGTTCGTGATCTTTTACGGAGATTCTAGTTTGAAATTTGAGAACCCAAAATTTGATGTTTGGCCCATCTCTGTTAATGACTGCCACCTGTAGGGAATGGATGCGATTGCTAGAGTGAATGTTTGGGGCACCAGTGCTCTACAGATGTATTGCTCTGCTGTTACTTAGCAATGCATCTGTACAGCACTGTGGGCCCCTGAACTCTCAACCTAGCGAATGCATCTGACGCGCAGGCAGGGGATAGTGGTCCACCACATGCTCTACTAGTACTAAAATATGGCATATGGGGTATAGTTTTAACTTGGAAGGGCCAAATAATTTATATGTATGTGTTTTATAACTGTGGGGTGTGTCATGTGAAAATTAGGATGGGTGAAAGTGAAAAAAAATGGTATTTTTTTTCATTTAAGCCTAAATTTTTCCCCATACAAAGACTATAAAATAAAATAGTTTTGAGAGAAAAATATAACCCAAATAAATCCTAGATTGTACTGAAAAAAAAAATATATATATAGTGGCTTGCAAAACTATTCGGCCCCCTTGAAGTTTTCCACATTTTGTCATATTACTGCCACAAACATGAATCAATTTTATTGGAATTCCATGTGAAAGACCAATACAAAGTGGTGTACACGTGAGAAGTGGAACGGTAATCATACATGATTCCAAACATTTTTTTACAAATCAATAACTGCACAGTGGAGTGTGCGTAATTATTCAGCCCCCTTTGGTTTGAGTGCAGTCAGTTGCCCATAGACATTGCCTGATGAGTGCTAATGACTAAATAGAGTGCGCCTGTGTGTAATCTAATGTCAGTACAAATACAGCTGCTCTGTGACGGCCTCAGATATTGTCTAAGAGGATATTGGAAGCAACAACACCATGAAGTCCAAAGAACACATCAGACAGGTCAGGGATCAAGTTATTGAGAAATTTAAAGCAGGCTTAGGCTACAAAAAGATTTCCAAAGCCTTGAACATCCCGAGGAACACTGTTCAAGCGATACTTCAGAAATGGAAGGAGTATGGCACAACGGTAAACCTACCAAGACAAGGCCATCCACCTAAACTCACAGGCCAAACAAGGAGAACGCTGATCAGAAATGCAGTCAAGACGCCCATGGTGACTCTGGACGAGCTGCAGAGATCTACAGTTCAGGTGGGGGAATCTGTCCATAGGACAACTATTAGTAGTGGACTGCACAAAATTGGCCTTTATGGAAGAGTGGCAAAAAGAAAGCCATTGTTGACAGAAAAGCATAAGAAGTCCTGTTTTCAGTTTGCCACAAGCCATGTGGGGGACACAGCAAACATGTGGAAGAAAGTGCTCTGGTCAGATGAGACCAAAATGGAACTTTTTGGCCAAAATGCAAAACGCTATGTGTGGCGGAAAACTAACACTGCACATCACTCTGAACACACCATCCCCACTGTCAAATATGGTGGTGGCAGCATTATGCTCTGGAGGTGCTTCTCTTCAGCAGGGACAGGGAAGCTGGTCAGAGTTGATGGGAAGATGAATGAAGCCAAATACAGGGCAATGTTGGAGTATGCAAAGACTTGAGACTGGGGAGGAGGTTTACATTACAGCAGGACAACCACCCTAAACATAAAGCCATGGCAACAATGGAATGGTTTAAAACAAAACATAGCCATGTGTTAGAAAGGCCCAGTCAAAGTCCAGATCTAATTCCAATCGAGAATCTGTGATCTGAAAACTGCTGTTCACAAATTCTGTCCATCTAATCTGACTGAGCTGGAGCTGTTTTGCAAAGAAGAATGGGCAAGGATTTCAGTCTCTAGACGTGCAAAGCTGGTAGAGACGTACCCTAAAAGCTGTTTGTGGCTCCACCCCTTTTTCTAAATTTCAACCCCAGTCACCCAATGACCAACTGTAGCAGGTTTAAGGCTTGTGCCATTAACAGTGCAAGAATGGCAGCAATTACATATTCCCCTTGAAAATCAATAGGTGAATTTTGATTAGCTTTTGTAGGCTCCACCCACTTTTCTGAATATTAACCCCAGTCACCCAGTGACCAATTGTGCAAAGTTTGAGAACCCTGCCATTAACAGTGTAAGAATGGCTGCAATTTACATTTTCTCAGTGAAATGTGTATTTGTCTCCGCCCACTGATGACCCGGTATTGCCCGATTATGTATTTGGCTGGTGTTGGCTGCGCCCACTTTTCCTAACCCAAACACACAATTACTCAATTACTCAATGACCAAGTTTGTGAGCTTTGTGGCTTTTGGCATCAATAACCTGCGTTAAAATGAAACAAATAAGATTGGCTGTTTCTGGCTCCACCCCTTTTATCAATTCAAACCCAAGTCACCCAATGATCAACTGTACCAGATTTGAGGCTTGTGCCATTAACAGTGCAAGAATGGCAGCAATGAAATATTCCCCTGAAAAATCAATAGGTAATTTTTGATTGGCTTTTGTAGGCTCCACCCACTTTTCTGAATATTAATCCCAGTCACCCAGTAGTTAACTGTGCAAAGTTTGAGAACCCTACCTTTAACAGTGTAAGAATGGCTGCAGTTTACATTTTCTCAGTAAAATTTGTATTTGTCTCCGCCCACTTATGACCCTGTGTTGCCCGTTTATGTATTTGGCTGGTGTTGGCTGTGCCCACTTTTCTAACCCTCACACACAATTAATCAATTACTCAATTACCAAGTTTGTGAGCTTTGTGGTGTTTAGCATCGATAATTTGCATTGTAATGAAATAAATCTAATTGGCTGTTTGTGGCTCCACCCCCCTTTCTCAAATGGAACCCCAGTCACCCAATGATCAACTGTACCAGGTTTGAGGCTTGTGCCATTAACAGTGCAAGAATGGCAGCAATGTAAATATTCCCCTTAAAAATCAATAGGTGAATTATGATTGGCTTTTGTAGGCTCCTCCCACCTTTCTGAATATTAATCCCAGTCACCCAGTGACCAACTGTGCAAAGTTTGAGAACCCTACCATTAACAGTGTACATTTTCTCAGTGAAATTTGTATTTGTCTTTTTGGTTATGGGAATAAAAAGTATCCTATACTTTATTCCAGGTAATGTACTATGTGTGTGCCAAATTTCCTTCAAATCCGTTCAGCCATTTTTGCGTGATCGAGTAAAAACCTTCCAAACATCCAAACATCCAAACATTCAAACTTTCCCATTTATTATATTAGTAGGATATATATATTTCACTAAGATGGCATAGTTACATAGTTATTTTGGTTGAAAAAAGACATACGTCCATCGAGTTCAACCAGAGAACAAATTACAACACCAGCCTGCTCCCTCACATATCCCTGTTGATCCAGAGGAAGGCGAAAAAACCCTTACAAGGCAAGGTCCAATTAGCCCCAAAAGGAAAAAAATTCCTTCCTGACTCCAGATGGCAATCAGATAAAATCCCTGGATCAACATCATTAGGCATTACCTAGTAATTGTAGCCATGGATGTCTTTCAAAGCAAGAAAAGCATCTAAGCCCCCTTTAAATGCAGGTATAGAGTTTGCCATAAGTAATGAAAAAATTATTTCTATTTCAAAACGACACAGCTTAAGTTTAAAAAAAGTCAGGAACCTTAAGGGGTAAAAACCGTGAAACGCTAACCAGTTTATGGAGCCTGACATAAACCGTCTTTTCGCAAACTTTTGTGATAAATTCACGTTTGTGAACTGAAACTTCTATGTTTCCTACATCACTACTGGCCAATAGAAATGGCCCGAACAGTTCGCCGGCGGACAGTTGCAGGTGAACTTCCACTGTTCGCAGAGAACTGCGAACATATGGCGTGTTCAACCCGCCCCCATACATCATCATGGAGCCAATCTTTGACCCCTTACCTCACAGTCAGCAGACAGAGGGCAGCCGATCAACTAGCACCCCCCCCCCATGGACACTCCACCCCCCTCCCCATTAAAAAGCAGTTGCGGTGGCCATATTGGATTCATTCTCTGCTGGTTGCTGACTGTTAGTGAGAGCAGGGTCAGACTTGCTGCAGATAGGTAGGGAAAGCATTAGCTAGGCCTGTGTTTTTGTTCCTCACTTGCTGTGAAAGCTCCCCAAATAGCCCTTTTGAGGGCTAGTTCATCGGTCTCCTGTGTTTTTGTTTTTGTTTTTTTTGGTGTGTGTGACACTCCCCCACCCACTGACACTAAGGCCTGTGTGCACACTACTGCTGTTGCTACATTAAAGGGAATGTGAAGTGAAAATTAACATTATGATATAATAAGTATGCATAGTACTGCTAAGAAATAAAACATTATTAGCACAGATATGAGTCTTATATTGGTTCCAGTATAGAAATAGTTCAGAAACTTCAGCTGTTATCTATGCTTTAGTGATGCACAACCATTACTGGCAAAAGATGAAGGTGATAAGGATGTTACATGCACCTGATATGTCTCAGTCAGGTGTCAGTACACACATAAACATAAGGTGTGAGCGTGATGACGATGATGATGTAGTACCCATTGTTGGTGCCTTTTTGGAGGCATCTGATACAAGTAAAGCAGATGATGATGATGATGATGTGTCCATGGATGTCACTTGGGTGCCTGCAAGAAGAGATGAAGAATGGGGGACAGTTCACATGGGGAGACAGAGAGGAGGAGGAGCTGAGTTGTAACTAGCAGGGGGAGCTTATCAAAAGGAGCTAGTGGCACTGTCAGACAGCATGTATCCGCAACCAACCAACCAACCAGCCAACACGCCCTTCAACGTCTGTTGTTGCCACAACCAGAATGTGATCATTCCAAAGCTTAAAGCATAGAATGTTTTTTTGTGTCTGCCTATGATAACATCATTGCTGTTTGCAACCTCTGCCAAATGAAACAGAGTCGCGGGAAGTAGAATAACCACCTGGGGACAACTGCTTTGCGAAGGCACCTGATTTCAAAACACAAACACCAATGGGATACACACATGAGGAAAAGCAGCACACAAACGCAAAGCCACCCTCCTCCTCCTGGTCCAGCATCTTCAGGCATATCAACCTCTGCTGTCCTTGCCCTCTCTCATCCACCCTCCACTCTGCCACCTCTCAACTTGAGCAGTTCCTGCTCATCTGCCCACAGTCAGCCTTAACCTCTTGACGACCAGCTAACGCCGATTGGCGTAAACTGGTTGTCTGAGGGTTTCCATGGAAACGGCCGCTCGTTCGAGCGGCCTTTCCATGTCAGTTCACGGAGGGTGTCTCCGTGAACAGCCGGAGAGCCGCCGATCGCGGCTCGCCGGCAAAATGTAAACAGGCGGGGAAGAAATCCCCGCTGTTTACATCATACGGCGCTGCTGCGCAGCAGCGCCTTAGGGCAGATCGGCGATCCCCGGCCTCTGATTGGCCGGGGATCGCCGGCATATAGAAGCCTGTCCTTCAATGCGCACTACATAGAAGCCTGTCCTTCAATGCGCAGGACGGAAATCCATCCTGCGCAGCTCACAGGGGGAGGGAGAGGGAGGGAGCGGGCGAGACGGCGGAGAACGCTGCGGAGGGGGGGGCTTTGAAGAGCCCCCCCCCCAATCAAATGCAGCCGGCGGTGATCAGACCCCCCCCAGCAGGACATCCCCCTAGTGGGGAAAAAAGGGGGTAGTCTGATCGCCCTGCTGCACTCCTGATCAGTGCTGCGGGCTGTAGAGCCCACGCAGCACCGATCACTGAAAAATCCCCTGGTCGTCAAGTGGTTAAGTTTTGGAGCGGAAGAAACCAAAGTCTCACAGTTACCCTATTGCCCGGCATCTGACAGCTGGCTTGTCGGGAATTGTTAACCCGCCAGCTTTTACTGTACAAGCTGGTGGAGCCTGAGACCTTTAAAAAATGTGTTGTGATTGATACACCGCAGTGAAAGGTATCGGGCAGAATCTTCTTTTCCAAAAGGGCAATCCCCAACCTGTACCGTCATGTGGAAAGACAAGTTGTGGCATCTCTGGCACACAGTGTTGGAGTAAGGGTTCATATAACCACTGACACCTGGTCTGCAAAGCATGGTCAGGGCAGGCATATCATGTACACTGTGCATTGGGTAAACCTGTTGATGGCTGCCAAGCAAGGAATGCATGGTTCTGTAGCGGAGTTGGTGACACTGCCATGACTTGCAGGAAGGGCTGCTGCCACCTCCTCTTCTCCTCCTACTCCTCCTCCATCCTCTTCACTATCCTCCTTGGCTGAGTCCTCCTCTTCCACTGCTGCAGCTTTCTCTACTGCAACAACAACAACAACTGCACCCCCCAGCTCCCCAGGGCCTATTCCACATCCCAGGTATGATGGTGTCACGCCATTCTGGGCCTGACTTGCCTGCAAGCTGAGAGTCACAACAGACCAGCACTCCTGGCTGCTCTGAACAAATAGTTGGATCAGTGGCTGACCTCGCACCAACTGGGGATTGGCAATGTTGTGTGAGACAATGGAAGCAATCGGTGGCATTGAATTTGGGAAAGTTAACACATGTGCCCTGCATGGCACATGTGTAGAATCTTATCATACATTGCTTTGTGTCTAAGTATCCAGGCTTACTGGAGGTCCTCAAGCAGTCTAGGAAAGTGTGTGGCCATTTCAGGCGTTCCTACACTGTTGCAGACATTCAGTGGCAAGAGAACCTTCCAGTGAGGCACTTGATTTGTGACAGGCCGAGTCGCTGGAATTCAAATCTGCTCATGTTTGATCGCCTGCTTGAACCAGAGAAAGCCATAAATGAGTATTTGTATGAGTACAGTGCTAGGCCAGGCCACGGGGAGCTGGTGATTTTTTGCCACGTTACTGGACGCTCATGCACCATGCCTGTAGGCTCATGCGTTCTTTTGAAAAGGTGACAAACCTGGTGAGTCACAGTGAAGGCACTATTAGTGGCCTGATCCCATATGCTTTCTTCCTGGAGCATGCCCTGCAAAGAGTGCTGAATAGAGATGTCGCGAACCTCCGATTTTCGGTTCGCGAACCGGGTTCGCGAACTTCCGCAGAAGGTTCGGTTCGCGGAAAAATTCGCGAACCGCAATAGACTTCAATGGGGAGGCGAACTTTGAAAAATAGAAAAAATTATGCTGGCCACAAAAGTGATGTAAAAGATGTTTCAAGGGGTCTAACACCTGGAGGGGGGCATGGCGGAGTGGGATACATGCCAAAAGTCCCTGGGAAAAATCTGGATGTGACGCAAAGCAGCGTTTTAAGGGCAGAAATCACATTGAATGCTAAATTGGAGGCATAAAGTGCTTTACAACATCTTGCATGTGTATACATCAAACAGGGAGTGTAATTAGAGTACTGCTTCACACTGACACACCAAACTCACTGTGTAACGCACCGCAAACAGCTGTTTGTGTAGTGACGGCCATGCTGGACTACTGCGCAACATGGCGTGATTGCTCTTCCTCACTCAGTGATGTCAGGTAATGTGTGACTTCCTTCTCAACTTTCCATGGCATTGTTAAAAAGCTTACGTTTTGTTTTTAATTTACATTTTCTACTTGCTGTGTACTTGTTCAGTACCGCTACAATGAGAATCCTGTGGAGGCGGGCAAGTCTGCCATTGTGACCCCGGGTAATGGCCGGGGAATGAGAGGTTTGAATCCGGTGTGGAGCCTGAGCAACGGCTACCACTACACATCCAAGGAGGGCAGCGGGCAGGCATGCCCGCCCGCCCGCCCCGAGGTAGTGACCAAAAATAACAATACAGGAGGAGGACTTTCGAGGCCCTGCTGTGTATTTGAAATGAATGTACTTTAAATCCTTTAACGAGAACCAGTTATGGCGGGCAAAGATGACACCACATTCCTTTCACGAGAATCATATGGAGGCGGGCAAGTCTGTCATTTGTGACCCCGGGTAATGGCCGGGGAATGAGGGATGGAATCCGGTGTGGAGCCTGAGAAACGGCTACCACCACACATCCAAGGAGGGCAGCAGGTAGGCATGCACGCCCGCCCCGAGGTAGTGACCAAAAATAACAATACAGGAGGCGGACTTTCGAGGCCCTGCTGTGTATTTGAAATGAATGTACTTTAAATCCTTTAACGAGAACCAGTTATGGCGGGCAAAGATGACACCACATTCCTTTCACGAGAATCATATGGAGGCGGGCAAGTCTGTCATTTGTGACCCCGGGTAATGGCCGGGAAATGAGAGATGAAATCCGGTGTGGAGCCTGAGAAACGGCTACCACTACACATCCAAGGAGGGCAGCAGGTAGGCATGCACGCCCGCCCCGAGGTAGTGATCAAAAATAACAATACAGGAGGCGGACTTTCGAGGCCCTGCTGTGTATTTGAAATGAATTAACTTTAAATCCTTTAACGGGAATCCGTTATGGAGGGCAAGTCTGCCATTGTCACCGCGGGGAATGAAGGTTGGATTGCAGCCCGAAGTGGGAGCCTGCTGAGACCCATGCTGTAGCTGCCCTGACCGTGCTTTGCAGACCAGGCATCTGTGGTCAGATGGACCCTTGAGCCAGCGGAAGACAAACCAAGTCGAAAGCATTTGCCAAGAATGTTTTACTGAGGGCAAGTTTTTTTGCCCTTTTTTTAAATTTTTTGAAAATGATAGATGGTTGTATTTTTAAATTGTTTGAAAGTTTAGATGGTTGTATTTTTAAATTGTTTAAAAGTGTATCCATTCTTCCTCCCCCCCAGCCACGAACAATACCATGGGAACGTGGAGCAGCAGAAGCCCCCTGTGACGGCTGCCACGGTTGTTCTCCGCTGCTTGTCTTTTGAGGGGTGCTTCTTTTCCTCAGGTGTTCTTGCCATAGCTGTTTGTGCCTTCTCTCCAGGTGCCTTCGTAAAGCACTTGTCCCTACGTGACAGTTGGCCTTTCCACGGCTCAATTTTTGCTGGCAGAGACAACAGATGGCTTTGCTCCGATCTGAGACACACACGTGAAAAAATTTCCAAACCGCTGAGCCCCCCTGGGCTGATGGCGCTACGGTGGCATCAGCAGCTGACGTTGAAGGGCATGTTGGCTGTCTGGCCATAGCTGGCGATACATGGCGCCGGACACTGCCCCCAGCTGATTCTGAGGACGAGCTCCCTCTTGTATTGCGTTCCGGAGTTGGAGCCTGATCAACGTCTACCACCACACATCCAGGCAAGGAGGGAAGCAGGCAGGCATGCACGCCCGCCCCGAGGTAGTGACCAAAAATAACAATACAGGACTCAGGAGGACCTTTTGCGGCCCTAATTGAAATGAACTAACTTTAAATCCTTTAACGGGAATCCGTTATGGAGGGCAAGTCTGCCATTGTCACTGCGGGGAATGAAGGTTGGATTCCGGCCAGAAGTGGGAGCCTGCTGAGACCCATGCTGTAGCGGCCCTGACCGTGCTTTGCCGACCAGGCATCTGTGGTCAGATGGACCCTTGAGCCAGCGGAAGACAAACCAAGTCGAAAGCATTTGCCAGGAATGTTTTACGGAGGGCAAGTTTTTTTGCCCTTTTTTTAAATTTTTTGAAAATGATAGATGGTTGTATTTTTAAATTGTTTGAAAGTTTAGATGGTTGTATTTTTAAATTGTTTGAAAGTTTAGATGGTTGTATTTTTAAATTGTTTGAAAGTGTATCCATTCAAGTGCAAGTTATGCACTGACTGCCAGGTATAATGTGCAGTCACAGATGCAGTGAAAGGTATGCAGTGACTGCAAACAGCCGTTTGTGTAGTGACGGCCGTGCTGGACTGGTGCGCACCGTGACGAGAGTGCAGGTGATGGTGGCTTTTCAGCCCATATGCTTGCCCGGCTGATGTAGCTGAATGACAGAACAGTGACTTTCCAGCTGATCAAATTCGGTCTGACCACAATGAAGCAACGACCTTAATATCTTTTGTGTGCCACCCCCACCCGAGACACTCAAATAGCCGGCGGTCATTGCTTCATTGTGATGCGCAAGCCCCTTCACCGCGGCAAGGTAACGATCACGAAGGGGGATGGGCACATGTACACGCACCAGAAAAATTAGTGTAGCGGCCGCTGCTAGCAGCGGCCTTAAAAATTCAGGAATCTGCCTAGAGTCCTGGACCCTGTTGGTAGTGGCGGAGAAGGCAGTCAAGCGGCCTGCAGGCAGAGATGCTGTGTGTGGGGAGTGGACTGACTTAGTCTTCGGTCGTGCAGTAGCCCTCCGTGATCCATTCCTCATTCATTTTGATAAAGGTCAGGTACTGAACACTGTCGTGACTTAGGCGACTTCTCTTCTCAGTAACTATGCCTCCAGCTGCACTGAAGGTCCTTTCTGACAGGACGCTTGCGGCAGGGCAAGAGAGGAGTTGTATGGCAAATTGGGACAGCTCTGGCCACAGGTCAAGCTTGCGCAACCAGTAGTCCAAGGGTTCATCGTCGCTTTTCGCAGAGTCTACATCCACACTCAAGGCCAGGTAGTCGGCTACCTGCCGGTCCAGGCGTTGGTGGAGGGTGGATCCGGAAGGACTATGGCGAGGAGTTGGACTAAAGAACGTCCGCATGTCCGACATCACCCTGAGATCGCTGGAGCGTCCTGTTCTTGCCTGCGTGGACTTGGGAGGAGGAGGGTTACTGCCAGTGGTACCTTGATTGCGTTGTGCAGCCACATCACCCTTAAACGCATTGTAAAGCATCATCGACAGCTTGTTCTGCAAGTGCTGCATCCTTTCCGCCTTTTTTTGAGTTGGTAAGAGGTCCGCCACTTTGTGCCTGTACCGAGGGTCTAGTAGCGTGGCCACCCAGTACAGGTCATTCGTCTTGAGTTTTTTGATACGGGGGTCCCTCAACAGGCTGGACAACATGAAAGAGGACATCTGCACAAAGCTGGATGCAGAGGTACTCTCCATCTCCTCATGCTCTTCCTCAGTGACGGGACGCAACTCCTCTTCCTCCCCCCAGCCACGAACAATACCACGGGAACGTGGAGCAGCAGAAGCCCCCTGTGATGGCTGCCGCGGTTGTTCTCCTTCCACCGCCTCTTCCTCCTCCACAGAAATACCTTCCTCATCATCACCATCATTAGAGTCTGACTCCTTTCCTTCCCCACACGACTCCTCTTCTTCCTCCTCCTCCCCCCTCTGTGCTGCCGCCGGTGTTGTGGAAACATCGGGTTCGTGTGTAAATGGCTCCAATGAATCCTGCTGCCCTAACTCTTCTTGTTCACGCTCCTCCACAGCTGTATCCACCACTCTACGCACGGCACGCTCCAGGAAGTAGGCGTAGGGGATCAAGTCGCTGATGGTGCCCTCATCGCGACTCACCAGTTTGGTCACCTCCTCAAAGGGCTCCATGACCCTGCATGCATTTCGCATCAGTGTCCAGTTGTTGGGCCACAACATCCCCATCCTCCCAGATTGTGTCCTTGTACTGTAATGATACAGGTAGTGGGTGACAGCTTTCTCCTGGTCTAGCAGGCGAGAGAACATCAGCAGGGTGGAATTCCAGCGAGTCGGGCTATCGCAAATCAGGCGTCTCACCGGCAAGTTGTTTCTACGCTGAATCTCTGCAAAGCGTGCCATAGCCTTGTAAGAGCGCCTGAAATGCCCACACAACTTCCTGGCCTGCTTCAGGACGTCCTCTAAGCCTGGGTACTTGGACACAAATCTTTGCACGGCCAGATTAAGCACATGTGCCATGCAGGGTATGTGTGTCAGCTTTCCCAAATTCAACGCAGCAATGAGATTGCTGCCGTTGTCACACACCACGTTGCCGATCTCAAGCTTGTGCGGGGTCAGCCATTGCTCCACCTGTTTGTTAAGAGCAGCCAGGAGAGCTGCTCCAGTGTGACTCTCCGCTTTCAGGCAAGACATGTCTAACACTGCATGACACCGTCGCACCTGGCATGCAGCATAGGCCCTGGGGTGCTGGGGCTGTGTAGCTGGGGAGGAGATGGCGGCACCAGCCAAGGAGGAGGAGGATGACGACAGCGAAGCGGTGATAGCAGGTGGAGAGGAGGTGGCTGGAGGCCTGCCTGCAAGCCGTGGAGGTGTGACAAGTCGGTCCTCTGCGCAGCCACGTACTCCCTGCTTGCTGCCATCGGTCACCAGGTTGACCCAATGGGCTGTGTATGTAATGTAGTGGCCCTGCCCGTGCTTGGCAGACCAGGCATCCGTGGTCAGGTGGACCCTTGACCCAACGCTGTGTGCCAGAGATGACACCACTTGCCTCTCAACTGCACGGTACAGTTTGGGTATGGCCTTTTGAGAAAAATAATTGCGGCCTGGTATCTTCCACTGCGGTGTACCAATGGCCACAAACTTACGGAAAGCCTCCGACTCCACCAGCTTGTATGGTAATAGCTGGCGAGCTAATAGTTCCGCCACGCCAGCTGTCAGACGCCGGGCAAGAGGGTGACTGGCAGACATTTGCTTCTTCCGCTCAAATACTTCCTTCACGGACAGCTGGGTACTGCTGTGGGCAGAGGAGAAGGAACCGCTCAAGGGAAGAGGCGGTGTGGAGGAGGGTGGCTGTGAAGGTGCAAGGGAGAAAGTGGATGAAGACGATGCACCTGAAGGAGGAAGAGGAGAAGGAGTTTGGCTTGTCTTTTGAGGAGTGCTGCTTTTACTCAGGTGTTCTTGCCATAGCTGTTTGTGCCTTCTCTCCAGGTGCCTTCGTAAGGCACTTGTCCCTACGTGAGAGTTGGCCTTTCCACGGCTCAATTTTTGCTGGCAGAGACAACAGATGGCTTTGCTCCGATCTGAGACACACACGTGAAAAAATTTCCAAACCACTGAGGCCCCCTGGGGTGATGGCGCTACGGTGGCATCAGCAGCAGCTGACGTTGAAGGGCATGTGTGCTACCTGGCCATAGCTGGCGATACATGGCACCGGACACTGCCCCCAGCTGTTTCTGAGGACGAGCTCCCTCTGCTTCTATCATGGAGTCGTCTCCTCCTACTCCTCTCTGACTCCTCCTCTGAACTGTCCCCCTGGTCATCTCCTCTACCGGGAACATATGTGCTATCCGTATAATCGTCATCATAATCCTCCTGGCCAGCTGCGCTTTCCTCAGACACCTCCTCAAGTGCACCAACTTCAGGTGGTCCACCATCATCCCCATCCACACACGTTACGTCCATACTATCGCCACCTAACTCAGACGTATGAGGTGGTGTACCTGCGCCTTCTTGTTGTTGTTGCAGTAGTGGCTGGGAACCAGTGATTTCACCACCACCACCAAATAACTCCCGCAAAGTGTCAAATGCAGCGGATGTGGTGCTTGTTGTAGCGCTGGTGGCTGCGGGAGATGAGGTGTTCTGTGTTAAATACTCAATCACCTCCTCACGATTTTGGGAAGTGATGGCACGTGCCTTCTTCTGAGCACTGTATTTTGGGGCAGGTCCGCATGAAATCACAGCAACACCACCTCGCACAGCCACAGACCTGCCGGTGCCTGGTGGCCTTCCTCTGGGTCTGCCTCTACCTCTTCCTCTACCTGGTTTGTCCATTTTGTCCATCTCGGGGGTATGCTAGCTATATGCAGTGAGGTGGGTTCTCACTCAACACAACAGGTAGTTAGATGCAGTGAGCTGGGTTCACTCAACAGTAAAGGTACTTAAGATGCAGTGAGGTGGGTTCTCACTCAACACAACAGGTAGTTAGATGCAGTGAGGTGGCCAGGTGGGTTCACACTCAACACAACAGGTAGTTAGATGCAGTGAGCTGGGTTCACTCAACAGTAAAGGTACTTAAGATGCAGTGAGGTGGGTTCTCACTCAACACAACAGGTAGTTAGATGCAGTGAGGTGGCCAGGTGGGTTCACACTCAACACAACAGGTAATTAGATGCAGTGAGCTGGGTTCACTCAACACAAGGCTAGGTATATGCAGTGATGAGGTGGGTTAAGTAAACACAACAGGTACTGGGTAGTTAGATGCAGTGAGCTGGGTTCACTCAACAGTAAAGGTACTTAAGATGCAGTGAGGTGGGTTCTCACTCAACACAACAGGTAGTTAGATGCAGTGAGGTGGCCAGGTGGGTTCTCACTCAACACAACAGGTAGTTAGATGCAGTGAGCTGGGTTCACTCAACAGTAAAGGTACTTAAGATGCAGTGAGGTGGGTTCTCACTCAACACAACAGGTAGTTAGATGCAGTGAGGTGGCCAGGTGGGTTCACACTCAACACAACAGGCAATTAGATGCAGTGAGCTGGGTTCACTCAACACAAGGCTAGGTATATGCAGTGATGAGGTGGGTTAAGTAAACACAACAGGTACTGGGTAGTTAGATGCAGTGAGCTGGGTTCACTCAACAGTAAAGGTACTTAAGATGCAGTGAGGTGGGTTCTCACTCAACACAACAGGTAGTTAGATGCAGTGAGGTGGCCAGGTGGGTTCACACTCAACACAACAGGTAGTTAGATGCAGTGAGCTGGGTTCACTCAACAGTAAAGGTACTTAAGATGCAGTGAGGTGGGTTCTCACTCAACACAACAGGTAGTTAGATGCAGTGAGGTGGCCAGGTGGGTTCACACTCAACACAACAGGTAATTAGATGCAGTGAGCTGGGTTCACTCAACACAAGGCTAGGTATATGCAGTGATGAGGTGGGTTAAGTAAACACAACAGGTACTGGGTGGTTAGATGCAGTGAGCTGGGTTCACTCAACAGTAAAGGTACTTAAGATGCAGTGAGGTGGGTTCTCACTCAACACAACAGGTAGTTAGATGCAGTGAGGTGGCCAGGTGGGTTCACACTCAACACAACAGGTAGTTAGATGCAGTGAGCTGGGTTCACTCAACAGTAAAGGTACTTAAGATGCAGTGAGGTGGGTTCTCACTCAACACAACAGGTAGTTAGATGCAGTGAGGTGGCCAGGTGGGTTCACACTCAACACAACAGGTAGTTAGATGCAGTGAGCTGGGTTCACTCAACACCACGCTAGGTATATGCAGTGATGATGTGGGTTAAGTAAACACAACAGGTACTGGGTAGTTAGATGCAGTGAGCTGGGTTCACTGAACAGTATACAGTAAAGGTACTTAAGATGCAGTGAGGTGGGTTCTCACTCAACACAACAGGTAGTTAGACTTAGATGCAGTGAGCTGGGTTCACTCAACACAAGGCTAGGTATATGCAGTGATGAGGTGGGTTAAGTAAACACAACAGGTACTGGGTAGTTAGATGCAGTGAGCTGGGTTCACTCAACAGTAAAGGTACTTAAGATGCAGTGAGGTGGGTTCTCACTCAACACAACAGGTAGTTAGATGCAGTGAGGTGGCCAGGTGGGTTCACACTCAACACAACAGGTAGTTAGATGCAGTGAGCTGGGTTCACTCAACAGTAAAGGTACTTAAGATGCAGTGAGGTGGGTTCTCACTCAACACAACAGGTAGTTAGATGCAGTGAGGTGGCCAGGTGGGTTCACACTCAACACAACAGGTAGTTAGATGCAGTGAGCTGGGTTCACTCAACACCACGCTAGGTATATGCAGTGATGATGTGGGTTAAGTAAACACAACAGGTACTAGGTAGTTAGATGCAGTGAGCTGGGTTCACTGAACAGTATACAGTAAAGGTAATTAAGATGCAGTGAGGTGGGTTCTCACTCAACACAACAGGTAGTTAGACTTAGATGCAGTGAGCTGGGTTCACTCAACACAACGCTAGGTATATGCAGTGATGAGGTGGGTTAAGTAAACACAACAGGTACTGGGTAGTTAGATGCAGTGAGCTGGGTTCACTCAACACAAAGCTAGGTATATGCAGTGATGAGGTGGGTTAAGTAAACACAACAGGTACTGGGGTATATGCAGTACTGGGTAGTACAATGTGCAGCTCCCTGTCACACACACAGGCAGTCAGTCACTGAATGTGCTGGGCTGCTGGCAGTGGCACACACACTATCAATTAGCAAGGCTGTGCATGCAACAAAAGTGTCAGAAAAAAAAATGTACAGGTTGAGCTCTGAAAAGAGCTGTTGCTGGGTGCTTTAAAAGCAATATTAATCAGTCAGGAACAAGCAAAGCAGCCTAGAACCTAACTAATCTGTCCCTAAGAGAAAAAGTCTGCAGCAGCTGTCCCTTTCCTCTCTCTAGCAGGCACACGAGTGACTGTAATGGCCGCCGGAGGCTGCCTTATATAAGGGGGGGTGGGGCTCCAGGGCTTACTGTAGCCTGAATGGCTACAATGTGCCTGCTGACTGTGATGCAGAGGGTCAAAGTTGACCCTCATAGTGCATTATGGGGCGAATCGAACTTCCGGAAAAGTTCGCCTGGCGCAGGCGAACGCGAACCCCCAATGTTCGCCTGGAACCGTTCGCCGGCGAACCGTTCGGTACACCTCTAGTGCTGAATTAGGCCAGGAAAAGCTGTGGGCACCATCACCACCACCACCACAACCAGACTTGTCGTCAACACCTGCTGTACCTGCAGCAACGCAGAGGGAGGAGTCAGAGGAGGAAGAGGAGTCAGAGGAGGAAGGTGGCTTTGATGAGGAGGTGGAAGAATAACCGCAGCAGGCATCCCAGGGGGCTTGTGGTCACCTTTCGGGTACCTGTGGTGTTGTGCATGGCTGGGGGGAGGAGGAGACCTTGCGTGACATCAGTGAGGAGGAGGATCAGGAGATGGCTAGCTCAGCATCCATCTTTGTGCAAATGTGGTCTTTCATGCTGTCCTGCCTGTTGAGGGACCCCCATATAAAATAGCTCAAGGTGAATGACCTGTACTGGGTGGCAAATGCTACTAGACCCTCGGTAGAAGCACAAAGTGGTGGAACTGTTACCCAACTACAAGGAGTCAGAAAGGATGCAGAAGTCACCCAACAGCCTGCAAGGTATGCTGTACACTGCATTCAAGGGGGTAATGTCACAGCACATCGGGGAAGAAGTGCCAGTAATCCTCCTCCTCCCATGGACATGCTGGCAAGGACAGGGCGCTCTTCCGATGTGATGGTGATGTCAGATAGGCACATTTTTTTTTGTCTGACATTCAGCGGCAAGAGAACCTGCCAGGGAGGCACTTGATTTGTGACAGCCCGACTTGCTGGAATTCAAGTCTGCTCATGTTTGACCCCCTGCTTGAACAAGAGAAAGCCATAAATGGGTAGTGATGCTCGGATGTCCCGATCCACAAATTCGGCAACCACGGCCGTTGCCCCCAAAAAATCCGCCTCCGGTGTGATTGGTTCCGTATTGTGATACGCATCCACGCCACGACGCGGATTTTCAGTCGTGAATGAGGCCATCACGGCCGGATCCGGATTTTCTTTTAATGTTAATAGCATAGCCCCCATACATGCTACAATCCCCCAAATTGCATGGATTATCAAGGTGATAAGGGGCTACAACTTAAACAAAAAAATTGCAAAAACATTTTTTGTTTTTGAGAAAATGGATTTTACCGTTTGAAATCAACACTTTAAATGGGGCTATTAATTGGTAATAAGTGAGTTTAAACAGGGAAATACACGTTAAGCAATCACAGAGGTGAAGGTGAGTCCCAATGGCACTTGGCGGTGATGGTACCACTGGAGGAGGATGAGTGGCTGACTGATGCCAAAAAGGCCCAGAGAGGTTTTTGTAATTTTTTTTTTGTTTGCAGCGATTAGCAATGACATGACAGCAGAGTTGTCAGTGGACCTGGGCAGTGTGAACGCAGGGTGTAGTAGCGACTGAGTCAGGAGGACAAAGCGGACAGTCAGTTCGGCAGCACAGAAGGACCATGGCAACTCACTGGTAGTACCACAGCCACAAAATGAACCAAGGTAGGCAAGTTGTAACTTTCTTTGCAAAGGCAGGCATGGTTAACACATTGCAGCAGCCACTTCATGTCCCCCTGTGTCCAACAATAGGGGCCAGGAACTCACCTTCCACCCAAGCCTGGTTGATTTTCAGGAAGGTAAGGTGAGTTTGTCCACAGAGGTGTGGGAGAGCCGAGAGCGCTTCTCGGTGACCTCGTTCTCATTGTCCCATATCACACGCCTGTCCTCTTCCTGTGCCATGTCATCCTCCCCAAGCCGCCATCCCCGTGCAATGCCAGTGGTGCTCTGCTCCTCCTCCTCAGCATTCAGATTAAGGACCTCCAACTCCTCCACCTCCTCCACTACCTGTGAGCCCTCTTGTGCTGCCATCTGCTCCTTATCCAGCTGCCTCAAGGCTGCCTCCCCATGCTCAATTAAATTGCACATTGCCTGGTCCAGCAGGCAAACCATGGGCACCCACTGACACACAGAGGCCCACTCCTCGCTGACCATCTTGCTTGCCTCCAGGAAGCTGCATCAGTGTCCACTGAGTTGCAGTGATGATGGGGACTTGCTGGTTGCTGGGGACACTTGGGTCTAAAGGTAGCCACACATGATACAATAAAATGATCCGATTTTACGGCAATTTAATAAAAACGCTCGGATCTCCCGAAAAAATCTAAAGCTTTTTTTTCTTTCAACTGAAAAATCCAATCGGATTTCCCACTTTTTCCGATTTTTATCTATCTGGAATGCCAGATATTTTTCTTCAATTTCTCTAAAGATTGTATGGTGTGTGTTAGATTGTCAATTTATTAATATACACACTAATGCCATTTTCTCAGAGTTTCCAATCATTTTTATCATAATTGGGGAAAAATTGAACATAGGTGTGTGGTACATTGGTCATATTTTTGAAATGTTACAATCAGTCAGAAAAAATTTATTGCAATTCTTAAATTGAACAGATATTTAAAAAATGGTATGGTGTGTGGCCACCTTAAGGGTGGCCACTAATGATCCAATATTTTTCATCCAATCTTACCAAATCTATGTAGTAGAAGAGTAAACTGATGGA
Source organism: Hyperolius riggenbachi (assembly GCF_040937935.1). Taxonomy (NCBI): domain Eukaryota; kingdom Metazoa; phylum Chordata; class Amphibia; order Anura; family Hyperoliidae; genus Hyperolius; species Hyperolius riggenbachi. The sequence goes on along the minus strand of NC_090646.1, from coordinate 19,074,422 downwards.
ATATATTAATTGGATGCTATAGGCAGTTCCCTTATATTAGATAGAAATGGCAACATTGGATGAAAAAGATTGGATCATTAGTCGCCATCATAACATGTAGGCCCTAAGAGCCAGCCTGTGCTGACACAGCCGCTCCAACATGGCCCGAGTTGAATCCCAGCGAGTTGGCATATCTATTATCAGGTGGTGTGGCTTGCCATATTGCTGCTGTAAGGTGGACAGGAGTGCAGAGGCAGTGGCTGAGTAGCGGAAAAACTGTACCACCTCCCGGGCATCTTGCAGCAGGTCGTTCATCCCCTGGTAGGAGCGCAGGAAGTGCTGCAACACAAGATTCAGCACGTGGGTCAAGCAGTGGATGTGCTGGAGGTTTCCCTGCTGCACTGCGGCCACCAGGATGAGTGGCTGACGTCAAAAAGACCCAGACAGGTTTTAGACATATATATACAGTGGTGTGAAAAACTATTTGCCCCTTTCCTGATTTCTTATTCTTTTGCATGTTTGTCACACTTAAATGTTTCTGCTCATCAAAAACCGTTAACTGTTAGTCAAAGATAACATAATTGAACACAAAATGCAGTTTTAAATGATGGTTTTTATTATTTAGTGAGAAAAAAACCTCAAAACCTGCATGGCCCTGTGTGAAAAAGAAATTGCCCCCTGAACCTAATAACTGGTTGGGCCACCCTTATCAACAATAACTGCAATCAAGCATTTGCGATAACTTGCAACAAGTCTTTTACAGCGCTCTGGAGGAATTTTGGCCCACTTATCTTTGCAGAATTGTTGTAATTCAGCTTTATTTGAGGGTTTTCTGACATGAACCACCTTTTTAAGGTCATGCCACAACATCACAATAGGATTCAGGTCAGGACTTTGACTAGGCCACTCCAAAGTCTTCATTTTGTTTTTCTGCAGCCATTCAGAGGTGGATTTGCTGGTGTGTTTTGGGTCGTTGTCCTGCTGCAGCACCCAAGATCGCTTCAGCTTGAGTTGACGAACAGATGGCCGGACATTCTCCATCAGGATTTTTTGGTAGACAGTAGAATTCATGGTTCCATCTATCACAGCAAGCCTTCCAGGTCCTGAAGCAGCAAAAAACCCCAGACCATTACACTACCACCACCATATTTTACTGTTGGTATGATGTTCTTTTGCTGAAATGCTGTGTTACTTCTACGCCAGATGTAACGAGACACACACCTTCCAAAAAGTTCAACTTTTGTCTCGTCGGTCCACAAGATATTTTCCCAAAAGTCTTGGCAATCATTGAGATGTTTTTTAGCAAAATTGAGACGAGCCTTAATGTTCTTTTTGCTTAAAAGTGGTTTGCGCCTTGGATATCTGCCATGCAGACCGTTTTGCCCAGTCTCTTTCTTATGGTGGAGTCGTGAACACTGACCTTAATTGAGGCAAGTGAGGCCTGGGGTCTTTTGTGGCCTCTCGGATGAGTTTTCTCTGCGCTCTTGGGGTAATTTTGGTCGGCCGGCCACTCCTGGGAAGGTTCATCACTGTTCCATGTTTTTGCCATTTGTGGATAATGGCTCTCACTGTGGTTCACTGGAGTCCCAAAGCTTTAGAAATGGCTTTATAACCTTTACCAGACTGATAGATCTCAATTACAGTACTTTGTTCTCATTTGTTCCTGAATTTCTTTGGATCTTGGCATGATGTCTAGCTTTTGGGGTGCTTTTGGTCTACTTCTCTGTGTCAGATAGCTCCTATTTAAGTGATTTCTTGATTGAAACAGGTGTGGCAGTAATCAGGCCTGGGGGTGACTACAGAAATTGAACTCAGGTGTGATAAACCACAGTTAAGTTATTTTTTAACAAAGGGGGCAATCACTTTTTCACACAGGGCCATGTAGATTTGGAGGTTTTTTTCTCACTAAATAATAAAAACCATCATTTAAAACTGCATTTTGTGTTCAATTATGTTATCTTTGACTAATAGTTAACGGTTTTTGATGAGCAGAAACATTTAAGTGTGACAAACATGCAAAAAAATAAGAAATCAGGAAGGGGGCAAAAAATTGTTTTTCACACCACTGTATATATATATCTATCTATCTATCTATATATCTATATCTATATATCTATATATATATATATATATATATATATATATATATATATATATACTCATATATATATTTTATTATTATTATTTTTTTTTTTTTTTGCAGCGATAGCAATGACATGACTGCAGAGTTGTCAGTGGACCCGGCAGTGTGAAGGCATTTAGCAGCGACTGAGTCAGGAGGACAAAGCAGACCGTCAGTGCGGCAGCACAGAAGGACCATGGCAACTCACTGGTAGTACCACAGTTTGATAGTGCTGCCCAAAAAATTATATGGATCCGTGGACCCGGGCAGTACTAGGAACGCAGATTTTAGTACCTAAACACACGATACAACATGTTTTCCGGGGTCTGAGGCACATACAGATGGTCCAGATCATCATCATCTTCATAGAACTCTTCTCCTGACCCCCCCACCACCTCTGCCACCCCAACATCCCCAGACACAGACCCCTCATCGTCCTCAACATAAACTTGGGATGCTGGCCTGAGCCCAACTTCCTCCTCCACATCAGGCCCCATCATCTCCTCAATGGCAGCCCTCAATAATTGCCCAGACGCCGGACTTAGGGACACAACGCTCTCGTCAGGGAGGGCTGCTGACCACTGGCTGCTGGGGTGGATGTCACAACTTGCTGGGGTGTTGGTTGTTGCCGCTGTTGGGAGTGCTGCTCACAGTGGAGGTCTGTGAGAAACTCATGATGGGCTCACGAAATGTGATGAACGAACTGCAGTGGCAGTCTGACTGTCTGTAAATAGTAACTGAAGCGAATCACTGGCTAACGAGCTGAGGCAGGGGTCACACTTACCGGCTTTCATACGCGTTTTCTGCACAGAAAAACTGACTTCAACTGAGAACTCATGTTAATCAATAAGCAAGGTCACACTTTAATGCAGATTTTGCATGCAGAAAAAAACATCTTGCGCAATTTGTCAGTTTTCTCTATAAATTACATTCGCTGCTGTAAGGCAGGGGTCACACTTGTCTTTCAGTTTTCTGCAAAGTTTAGAAACTGAAAGACAAGTGTGACCCCTGCCTCAATAATACCAGTGAGCACAGTATAATGTAAGTGAAGGGTATCACTGGGTAATGAGATGATTAATACCAGTGAGCAGTGAGCACAGTACAACGTAAGTGAAGGGTATCACTGGGTAATGAGATGATTAATACCAGTGAGCAGTGAGCACAGTACAAAGTAACTGAAGGGTATCACTGGGTAATGAGATGATTGATTAATACCAGTGAGCAGTGAGCACAGTACAACGTAAGTGAAGGGTATCACTGGGTAATGAGATGATTAATACCAGTGTGAGCAGTGAACACAGTACAACGTAACTGAAGGGTATCACTGGGTAATAAGATGATTAATACCAGTGAGCAGTGACCACAGTACAACATAACTGAAGGGTATCACTGGGTAATGAGATGATTAATACCAGTGAGCAGTGAGCACAGTACAACATAACTGAAGGGTATCACTGGGTAATGAGATGATTAATACCAGTGAGCAGTGAGCACAGTACAACATAACTGAAGGGTATCACTGGGTAATGAGATGATTAATACCAGTGAGCAGTGAGCACAGTACAACGTAACTGAAGGGTATCACTGGGTAATAAGATGATTAATACCAGTGAGCAGTGACCACAGTACAACGTAACTGAAGGGTATCACTGGGTAATGAGATGATTAATACCAGTGAGCAGTGAGCACAGTACAACGTAACTGAAGAGTATCACTGGGTAATGAGATGATTGATTAATACCAGTGAGCAGTGAGCACAGTACAACGTAACTGAAGGGTATCACTGGGTAATGAGATGATTAATACTAGTGAGCAGTGAGCACAGTACAACGTAACCGAAGGGTATCACTGGGTAATGAGATGATTAATACCAGTGAGCAGTGAGCACAGTACAACGTAACTGAAGGGTATCACTGGGTAATGAGATGATTAATACCAGTGAGCAGTGAGCACAGTACAACATAACTGAAGGGTATCACTGGGTAATGAGATGATTAATACCAGTGAGCAGTGAGCACAGTACAACGTAACTGAAGGGTATCACTGGGTAATGAGATGATTAATACCAGTGAGCAGTGAGCACAGTACAAGGTTACTGAAGGGTATCACTGGGTAATGAGATGATTAATACCAGTGAGCAGTGAGCACAGTACAAGGTTACTGAAGGGTATCACTGCCAAATGAGATGAATAATACCAGTGAGTAGTGACCACAGTACACAATGTCACTCACGAAACTTACTGAATGACCAGCACTGGCAGTGGCAGTGTGATTGTCTGTAAGTAGTAGCTGAAGTGTATGACTGGCTAGCTGAATACAAGTAAGCACTCTGAACCTGCCTGCCTGCTTGCACTAAACACACTAATCACCAGTACACTCTGACTACACTGACTACAGCAATGACTCACTGGCTAGCTACCTAAATACAACTGACAAGTACAATATACGAGCACTGTTAGGAGTAAAAACGCTGGGTTTTAACACAGAAAACGTGCTTGCTTAGGGACCAATGGCCTGGAGATGATCCTCTCAGTACCAGAGTATTGCAAGGACAGAGCTTTTCATCATGGCCATTGGCCACCGCTTTATATGCAGGAGGGGAGGGCATAGCCTCCCCTCCTGTGATTGGTTGCTAGGGCCTGGCTGGGGGTCTCTGATTGGACCAGGGAAGTCACTTCCGCCTACTTCCGCTAATCACTACCTAACCATGACTTCTGCGCCGTTTTCACGAGCGTGAATGCGTTCATTCACGGTCTGCCGTAGCGGATTTTAGGGAATGAAAATTGATCCACGGTGACAAATACCCATGGCGGATAGCTGAAAAATGGTCGTGAAATCACGGCAAGTCGTGATCACGACCTCCATCCGAGCATCACTGTAAATGAGTTTTTGTACAAGTATGGTACGGTATGGTTTTTGCCGCGTTACTGATCTGCAGGCTCATGCGTACTTTTGAGGAAGTGACAAACCTGGTGAGTCGCAGTGAAGGCACCATCAGCGACCTGATCCGATATGCTTTCTTCCTGGTGCGTGCCCTGTGAAGAGTGCTGAATCAGGCCTTAGAGGAGCATGAGTAGGAACAGGAAGAGCTGTGGGCACCATCACCACCACCACAACCAGACTTGTCATCGACACCTACTCTACCTGCAGCAACACACAGGGAGGAGTCAGAGGAGCCAGTCTGCTTGCTACCATCTAAAGTTTCATAGTTAACTTTCCAACGAGGCCTCTGCTACACGCCACGCCGGTCCGTTCAGTTGAGCATGCAGTAAATTAATAGAGAAATTTAGTAAATTACACTTACTTTTTTTATAAATAACAATATTTTTTTTATTAATAACAATAAAATGTTTTTCTTAAATGAAATGCCCTCGCTGGTCCGCTCAGTTGAGCGTGCATGCAGCACCCACATATTTAAGGGCCTTACAAACCTGTTACCGCTCAATCTCGTGTGGCTGCATGCTCGCATAACTCACATGGTGGAGTTCAAGTATAGGCCCCCCCCCCCCTCCAAAAAAAAAAATTTAGGCTGTACAATGAGCCTGTCTGTCTAGTAAAACTTATAGCAAGGCTGGTCCATTCAGTTGAGCGCACATGCAGCACCACACACCTAATGGCCTTATAGTATATCGGTAAATGCTGCATTTGGTCTGTTAGTGTGAAGCAGGCATAACTCTTACATTACCACTCTGGACATCTAAAGGATACGCGAACTGACGTGTGACATGATGAGATAGACATGTGTATGTACAGTGCCTAGCACACTAATATCTATGTTGTGTTCCTTTTTTCTTTCTCTGTCTGAAAGAGTTAAATATCAGGTATGTAAGTGGCTGACTCAGTCTTGACTCAGACAGGGAGTGACTACAGTGTGACCCTCACTGATAAAAAATTCCAACTATAAAACATAAAACACTTTCCTAGCAGAAAATGGCTTCTGAGAGCAAGAAAGAGGTAAAAAAAAAAGAGTAATTTCTTATCAGTGAGGGTCACACTGTAGTCACTTCCTGTCAGGACTGAGTCAGCCACTTACATACCTGACATTTAACTCTTTCAGGCAGAGAAAGGAAAGAAAGGAACACAGCATAGTTATTTGTGTGCTAGGCACTGTACATACCCATGTCTATCTCATCATGTCACATGTCACTTCGGGTATCCTTTAAAAAGAGCCCTTTATTCCACAAATGTAGGAATGTACTGTGATTTGTTCATTAGCAAATTAAAACCCGACTCTGAGTCAGCTCAGTCATTTTTGCTGGGACTTTTGGCATGGGTCCCCCTCCGGCATGCCACAGTCCAGGTGTTAGACCCCTTGAAACACATTTTCCATCTCTTTTGGGGCCAGAAATACTCCCTGTAGGTTTTTTAAATTCGTCTGCCCATAGAAGTCTATGACGGTTCGCCCAGCTCGCGCGAACTCGAACTTTTGCGGAAGTTCGAGTTTGGTGTTTGCGAACCCAAAATTTGATGTCCGTGACTTCTCTAGCAGTGATACAATTCGTTTTAGCAGTAATAGTAGTTTAGGTCATTGTTTTAAAACTCAGTTTAACTTTACATTTCTAAACAGTTTATCTCTCCTTTTATTATTATCATGAGCATAAGTAAAATATAAGTCTTACAGATTTCCAGTTGTGCAGTTTATGGAAGCTGCCATTTATGAAAAGCTGAAAGTAGCTGCAGGCTGATGTAACAAGATGTGATTATATTTAGGGCAATGAGAAGTCTATCAGACTGATGTGTATATAAGGAGAGGATAGAGGAGAGGTGATAACACTGTCACTGGATGGAGATGTCACACATGTCTGCTGGAAGCACCATTCCTCCTGCAGGGACTAGATGATATTCTCATATTTCTTAGTATTTCTCGGTGTGGAGATAAAAGGCTGGGCTGCCTCTCTCACACATACAATGCAGCTCTGTGTGGTTATACTGTGGATGATACACACATACAAGACTCAGAGCTCAGCACCCATCCAGAATCTCAGAATGAGGGATATAATAGATGAATTTGAATTCTATCAAGAGGGTGATGTCACTATTGGAGGAGTGTTCACTGTATGTGAAAGGGCCACAGTCTGGAAGGAAGTAGCAGCTTTTGTGAAGCCCTTGTACTGCAGCTTGTAAGTTCTCACTAGCTCACTGTTTTACATATTATTTCCCTCTTAGCTTCAAAGGGAATCTGAAGTGAAGGTAAACTTATGATATAATGATTTGTATGTGTAGTACAGCTACAAAATAAAACATTAGCAGCAGAGATATGAGTCTCATATTGTTTCCAGCACAGGAAGAGTTAAGAAACTCCAATTGTTATCTAGGCAAAAGAGCTTCTCTGAGCTCTGCATCTTTTTGGCCTCTTTTCCACGAACTGTTGAGCTGAGTGCTCAGCAAGCAGTTGCCAGGCAGCAACAAGCAGTTACCAGGCAGCAGCAAGCAGTTGCCAGGCAGCAGTGAGCAGTTACCAGGAAGCAGCAAGCAGTTGCCAGGCAGCAGCAAGCAGTTACCAGGCAGCAGCAAGCAGTTGCCAGGCAGCAGTGAGCAGTTACGAGGCAGCAGCAAGCAGTTACCAGGCAGCAGCAAGCAGTTACCAGGCAGCAGCGAGCAGTTGCCAGGCAGCAGTGAGCAGTTACCAGGCAGCTGTGAGCAGTTACCAGTCAGCAGCAAGCAGTTACCAGGCAGCAGCAAGCAGTTACCAGGCAGCAGCAAGCAGTTGTGAGAGTTTGAGAGGCATTTCACTGCCTGTAAACAGTTCTTGGAAAAGAGGCCTTAAGGGCTGGTGCACACCAAAACCCGCTATCAGATCCGCAAAATGCTAGCAGATTTTTAAACGCTTTTTTTTATTTTTATGAGGCGTTTTGCTAGCGTTTTGCGGATTGCTGCTGCGGTTTTCAGTATAGTAGATTTCATATATTGTTACAGTAAAGCTGTTACTGGACAGCTTCTGTAACAAAAACGCCTGCAAAACCGCTCTGAAGTGCCGTTTTTCAGAGCGGTTTGCGTTTTTCCTATACTTAACATTGAGGCAGAAACGCACCCGCAATCCAAAAAATGCCTCACCCAGGCATTTTTCGTTTCTGCAAAACGCCCCCCGCTCTGGTGTGCACCACCCCATTGAGATACATTGACCAAGCAGATCCGCAGCCGCAAGCGGATCTGAAAACGCCCAAAAAGCCGCTCGGTGTGCACCAGCCCTAAAAGTGGCAGAGAGCTCTGTCTTCTGAAGCAAATCATCTCAACTATCAACTATAACTCTCAATGTATTTTGTTTTTTCTGCAGAGGAGAATTCAAAAGTTCATTAGCCTGCTCTGTTAAACCATTTAGACTGCTGAGTGTAGTGTGTACACTGCAAAATATGAAAGAATGATGCAATGTTATAAAAAAGCTATGAAACTGAAGATAAAAATATGAGACTAATTTCTTTCCTACTAATGTTCTAGTAATTATCCGTACTACACAACTAATTCATTATATCATCATCCCCCCCCCCCCTCGGTGTCACTTTGAAGCAGTTTTGTTTGTTTGTTTGTTTTTTTGGGGTCTGTTTCACAGCCAGTGATTAAAATTCAGCTTGTTTTGGCTTTTCGGCAGCTTGTGAAAAAGCACAAAGAAACAGTATATGCAGCAGCAGAGCCGAATAATCCACAAGGCAAACCTAGGCAGTTGTCCAGGGCCTGGAGAGAGTCTAGGGGTGCCTGGTGGATGCTAGCCTCCACAAAATCTTACTAGAAAAGACAGGAGATCATTAGCACTTAGCAAAAACTGAATTATTTTTTGCTAGCTGGTAGCCCGGTGTTGCCCGCTTATGTATCTGGCTGGTGTTTGCTCTGCCCACTTTTTCTAACTCTAACACACAATTACTCAATTACTCAAAGATCAAGTTTTTGAACTTTGTGGTCTTTGGCATCAATAATTTGCATTGAAATGAAACAAATCTGATTGGCTGTTTGTAACGCCACCCCCCTTTTCTGAATTTGAACCCCAGTCACCCAATAACCAACTGTACCAGGTTTGAGGCTTGTGCCATTAGCAGTGCAAGAATGGCAGCAATTAAATATTTTCCATAAAAATCAATAGGTTGAATTTTTATTGGCTTATGTAGGCTCCACCCACTTTTCTAAATATTATTCCCAGTCATCCAGTTACCAACTGTGCAAAGTTTGACAACCCTACCATTAACAGTGTAAAAATGGCTGCAATTTATACTTTTACAGTAAAATTTGTATTTGTCTCCGCCCACTGACGAACCCACGTTGCCCGCTTATGTATTTTGCTGGTGTTGGCTCTGTCCACTTTTCCTAACCCTAACACATAGTAAGCACTTAGGCCTGGTGCACACCAAAACCCGCTAGCAGATCCGCAAAATGCTAGCAGATTTTGAAACGCTTTTTCTTATTTTTCTGTAGCGTTTCAGCTAGCGTTTTGCGGTTTTGTCTCCCGGTTTTGGTGTAGTAGATTTCATATATTGTTACAGTAAAGCTGTTACTGAACAGCTTCTGTAACAAAAATGCCGGCAAAACCGCTCTGAACAGGCGTTTTTCAGAGCGGTTTGCGTTTTTCCTATACTTAACATTGAGGCAGAAACGCATCCGCAATCCAAAAAATGCCTCACCCCGGGAGTATGCGTTTCTGCAAAACGCCTCCCGCTCTGGTGTGAACCCCCCCATTGAGATACATTGACCAAGCGTATCCACAGCCACAAGTGGCTGCAGAAACGCTGAAAAAGCCGCTCGGTGTGAACCAGCCCATACTCAGTTACCAAGTTTGTGAGCTTTGCAGTGTTTGGCATTAATAATTTGAATTGGAATGAAACAAATCGGATTGGCTCATTGTGGCTGCACCCCCTTTCTGAAATTGAACCCCAGTCACCCAATGACCAACTGTACCAGGTTTGAGGCTTGTGCCATTAACAGTGCAAGAATGGCAGCAATATATATTCCCCTTAAAAATCAATAGGTGAATTTTGATTGGCTTTTATAGGCTCCACCCACTTTTCTGAATATTAATCCCAGTCACCCAATGACCAACTGTGCAAAGTTTGAGAACCCTACCATTAACAGTGTAAGAATGGCTGCAGTTTACATTTTCCAGTGAAATTTGTATTTGTCTCCGCCCCCTTTTTGGTTATGGGAATAAAAAGTATCCTATACTTTATTCCAGGTAATGTACTATGTGTGTGCCAAATTTCATTCAAATCCATTCAGCCATTTTTGCGTGATCGAGTAACAAACATCCAAACATCCGAACTTTCCCATTTATAATATCAGTAGGATTACATTAGCTTTCTTAGTGGGCAGTAACATGCTCTTGTGATTTACAATAGATTAGTGGTTTCTGAGTCAACAATTTTAAGGAAACATGAAAGTTACAGATTTACCATCCAGAGGGTCCAGAGATAAATACGTGACATATTTCCCACAAAGAGAGAAGCCGCTGGATGGACCCACTCCATAGTGGAGCCGCCGATGATCTGCAGGATCCCTCTGAACATACTGTATGTGATTAGAGCTTGTTGGATATTTTCCCATGGCTGCACTCCCCACTCTGTACCAGCCACTTTGGCTTAATGTGCAGGCTCAGCCATACTCAGCATAGGCAGCATGGCCACGCCCATACAGCGAGGGGGGCGTGGCCACAAACTAAAAGAGGGAAGCCTCTGGACCATCCAGTATGTAATTTTTTTGTTTAAGTCTCAGGCTTGCTTTAATGTTTAATTTTATCATATTAGAAAACACATTTATATTAGAAACATGTGCTTATCTCCTTTATCTATTTATTTTTTTTATAAAATGGAAAGGCTATATGCAAATATTTGGCACTATTTTGGTTGGTATGTCCCTAGTACATTGTATGCACAGTAGTTGGGTACATCAGCACACCAGACATAGTTATCAGTGGTGCTCTTCCGGATTCTGGATATCCAAACTTTTTTACGCTATCCGACTGGATTCGGATTGCGGCTACCTGGGCCCAAATCCGCATTGCACTATGAGGATATTTGGTTGCATACCCGGATATCCACATCCGAATCTGAATACTGTAACTAAGGAGATGACGTCATTGAGAGGGCTCCCAGCAGAAGCCCTAGCAACCAATCACAGCGGCGAACTCTGGCCACCCCCTCCCCCGTATATAAATCAGCAGCCATTTTGAGGGAACTCGTCCTTGCTTTGTGACTGCTCACTGAGAGACACTCCAGTGCTGTTTGGCTAAAGCAAGTTCTTTCTACTGTGTTAAACCCAGCGTTTTTGCACATAAACACCTGTACTATACCACTCTTTTATTGTTGTTTAGCTAGCTTATTGTATTGTGATTTTAGTGTGTGTGACAGTCTCTGGTGCTGCAGCAGCTCTCTAGGTCCTGTCTGTGTCTGTGTGTGTGTGTGTGCTGTTTGTGCACACAGGCCAGGCCTGTGCTATATTGTAGAGTGACCAGACATCCCGGATTGCCCGGGACACGTCCCGGATTCGGGGTCTACTGTCCCAGGCTGCATGAGGTCCCGGGAAACGTCCCACTTTGAGCAGCGGGACGTCCCGGCCTCGGGAAACTGGCCACTCTATCTTCATGAACTGGCAGCGGCGTCTACAGACGCCGTGCCAGTTCATTGCCCGCAGCCTCGCTTCAGCCTAACTGTCACCGGCAGGCGAGCAGGGCTACAGCAAGATGGCTGCCGGAGCCCTGTACTGGAGACTATTTGTGTCTTCAGTACAGGGCTTCGGGTCCCGGGAGCAGCGCGCCAGAGGCCGGAGACTTCTGCCAGGTGAGTAAATGCTTTCTTTTCCAGGTGAAATGTTTGCCCGCATTGCGTTTTTTTTTTCCAGGTCAAATGTTTGCCCGCATTGCGTTTTTTTTTCCAGGTGAAATGTTTGCCCGCATTGCGTTTCTTTTCTGGTGAAATGTTTGCCCGCATTGCGTTTCTTTTCCAGGTGAAATGTTTGCCCGCATTGCGTTTTTTTTTCCAGGTGAAATGTTTGCCCGCATTGCGTTTCTTTTCCAGGTGAAATGTTTGCCCGCATTGTGTTTTTTTTTCTAGGTGAAATGTTTGCCTACATTGCGTTTCTTTTCTGGTGAAATGTTTGCCCGCATTGCGTTTCTTTTCCAGGTGAAATGTTTGCCCGCATTGCGTTTCTTTTCTGGTGAAATGTTTGCCCGCATTGCGTTTTTTTTTCTGGTGAAATGTTTGCTTGCATTGCGTTTCTTTTGCCCGCATTGCGTTTATTTTCTGGTGAAATGTTTGCTTGCATTGCGTTTCTTTTGCCCGCATTGCGTTTATTTTCTGGTGAAATGTTTGCTTGCATTGCATTTCTTTTCTGGTGAAATGTTTGTCCGCATTGCGTTTCTTTTCCGGGGAAATGTTTGCCCACATTGCGTTTCTTTTCTGGTGAAATGTTAGCCCGCATTGCGTTTATTTTCTGGTGAAATGTTTGCTTGCATTGCGTTAATTTTCTGGTGAAATGTTTGCCCGCATTGCGTTTCTTTTCTGGTGAAATGTTTGCCCGCATTGCGTGTATTTTCTGGTAAAATGTTTGCCCGCATTGTGTTAATTTTCTGGTGAAATGTTTGCCTGCATTGCGTTTATTTTATACTGACATGTTTGCCCGCATTGCGTTTATTTTGTACTAACATGTTTGTCCGCATTACGTTTATTTTGTACTGACATGTTGCCCGCATTGCATTTATTTTATACTGACATGTTGCCCGCATTGCATTTATTTTGTGCTGACATGTTGCCCATTGTGTTTATTTTCTGGTGTCCGGGGTAACTGTTACTGCATTTATTATTTAATGGTCATAGATGGCTATGTTTGCTGCTTTGTGGTTACGGTATACTATTAGCATCACACAGTTTCTGCACACCCATGATGTAAAGTCTCGTTTGTCTTATGCCTCGCTGTTACATCATTACGTTAGCTCCGCCCATACAATGTCATGGCCATGCCCATTTTTGCCGCGCCCCCCCCCCAGTCTTCGTTGCTGCGTGCGCCTCAGTCCTCCCCACTCATCGTCGCGGCGCGCCCGGCCCCCCTCCCCGTCCCAGGTTGGACCCACAAAAATCTGGTCACTCTATATATTGCCTTAGCTACAGTATAGTTTGGGGCATAGGGGAATAGATGACTGTGTAATTGTGTAGTTATTTAGTACTGCAGTGCTTAGTTGTTAGAGACTAGTAGTGTCTGTGTTAGCTTACTACTACAGATCACTGCATTTTTTGCTGTGCTGCTGATCGTCAGTGTGTGTGACAGATAGATTAGTGCGCACACTGTCTTCTTCTTCTTCTCTGCTGTCTGTCACCTCTGTGCTGATTCATTAAAGTCCAACACCGATTTCAATAAAGTGCAAGTACCCCACATCCATCTGGTGACATCATCATCACACAAACTTGCACTATGTCTGCTGGCACTGGCACTTGGGTGAAGGGCATCAAGGGCAAGAAGAGAGGGAACATTACTGGCACCGTCACCGCCAGCAGTTCTGCTGCACCAGTATCAATTCCACTGCTAGCCACTGGCCGTGGACGCACTGGGTGCCGAGCTGATAAGGGGAAGTCATGCTGCACAGGCGCAGCAGCGAGTAGTGGCCATTTTTCAGCATGGTCGGCACCGCAAATTGGACGAGAAAGATGCCGAGCCTGGGATGCAGCTGATGGTGGATGAGCAGGCCACCACCAGCTCTACAACAGACACCTCCACCCCCATCACCACTCCTGTTTGCAGGAGCAGCAGCAGCCACCCAGCAGTACATGGGGACTCGTCGGTCATCATGTCGACCCCAGCGGGCAGCCTACCCTCAGTCAGTGCGCTCTGTAGTCCAGAAACCGCAAAAGCAATCAGGGCTGTTACCACTGACTTTGAGAAGGACATTCTGGGTGCACTGAGGTTTGTGGTGGAGTCAAAGATGGTGACAGTGATTGTTGGGGGGTATTCCTTGCCTGAGGTGTCAGCAGAAGAGGAGTTTGGGGGTTCATCAACATCCCAGCAATTGTTTGAGGAGGGGGAGTATGATGCTGATAATAAGGATGACAAGATTAAGGACCGTGACTACCAACCACAGGAGGGGGATGTTGGCTCTGAGTCTGAGGAGGAGGATGCATCCGTGGGTCTGGCACGGAGGAACAGCATCGCTGACATTGGCAGGAGCAGAAGTGGGCGTGGAATGAGCGACCCACAGCCTGCTTATTCATCATCTTCTGCCGCTACCACCAGCCGCACCACTCAACCCCATGCCCCAACCACCGCAGGGCCAACCACCACAGGGAGAAAAAATCAGCTGCAGCCCAATCAGGGCGTAAGGGAAAATTCCAATCCCCAATATAGCAGTTTTTTGATCTGCCCTCAGTGAACAGCAAGTTTGTGACTTGCAACGTGTGCCAGGTGAAGCTGAGCAGAGGTTGCAAGTGCAACCCCTCCAACTACGGCACCTCCAGCTTCATCAACCACCTGGCCAACAAACATCATCATGAGCATGAGGAGTTCAAGAGGCTGAAGGAAGCTGGGGCTGGCAGTGTTCAGACCAAAAGCACCACCAGAACCCCCTTTGCCACTCCTGCCGACACTGAGGCATGTTCAGGCAGCCAGTACTCCTAAGTCCGTGAAACCAAAAAATGCCAACAGACCCTTTTGAGCAAGTTCTTTGTGGTCAGGGCTCAGCCTCCCAGCAGCCGTCGCATCCACCAGCTAAACGGCCTGCTTGAATGGGCCATGTCCTCCCAGCTCCTCCCGTACTCCTTTGTGCAGGAGGGGAGCGACATGCGTGCACTCCTGCAGAGCACAGCGCCAGATTGGCCAATTCCCAGCCGGCACTACCTTTCACGCACGGCCATCCCAGCACTGCACCACTTTGCGATGGCCAACATGGAGCATGGGCTGGATCATGTGGTGGGTGAGCGGGTCCATGTAACCATGGACTCCTGGAGCAGCAGGTTCAGGACAGGCCGCTATCTTTAGTTCA
Source organism: Hyperolius riggenbachi (assembly GCF_040937935.1). NCBI lineage: Eukaryota > Metazoa > Chordata > Amphibia > Anura > Hyperoliidae > Hyperolius > Hyperolius riggenbachi. The sequence goes on along the minus strand of NC_090646.1, from coordinate 19,059,378 downwards.
CGGCGCACTGGGTCAGTTTGGTGGAAGGGGGTGAGGTGGGGACAGCAGCATTGGGCACAGCAGCAATCCAGTGGGTGGTGCCACCCCACAGCAGGGTCAGGGGAAGTGCAGCATGTTCCTTAGATCCGGTTCCACCCTCCGGCAAACCCACCGCTGCCAAATGCCCCCGCTTCATCAGCAGTGTGAAGGCCCACCACTGCCAAGCGCTGCTGGAGATGGTCAGCCTAGGGAAAGGAGAGACTGACGGCAGACCACGTCCTGTCCAAACTCTGAGACCAGGAGAGGAGTTGGCTGACCCCCAGAGGCCTCAGAGTTGGAGAGGTGGTGTCCGACAACGGGGCCAACCGATTGCGGCCATCCACCGGGGAGACCTCACCCACATCCCCTGTCTGGCCCACGTCCTGAACCTGGTGGTGCAGACATTTCTGAGCACCTACCAGGGGATGGAGCCACTTTTGAAAGTGGCTCGGAAAACAGTGGGTTATTTCCGCCGCTTGGGCGATGTCTCAGCGGCCCTGGAAGCCATGCAGCTGGAGCTGAACCTCCCACAGCACCGGATGATTTTTGATGTCACAACACGATGGAACGCCACCCTGGCCATGTTGGAGCATCTGGTTGAACAGAGGCAGGCTGTCAACCGATACCTGGCCAGAGCCATCACAGACGCCACCGTGTTCGGGACCGGCACCACCCACCTCCAGGACATCACCCTCAATGCAGAGTGAGAAAAAATGCAGCTGGTGTGCTTGGTGCTGGTACCCTTCCTGGAGGCCAGTAACATGGTCAGCCGGGACCGTGCGTCACTGTGTGAGTGGGTGACCATGGTGTGCATGCTGGACAAGGCCCTCAATGCTCTGCTGGAAGTGGGAGAGGCAGCCTTGATCCAGCAGGAGCAGCAGCAGCAACCTTCACAGTCCACCTCTGTGCGTCAGGAGGAGGAGGTTGAGGACTTGGAGTTGGAGAACTTGGAGGAGTTGGAGGTCCCTGACCTTGAAAATGAGGGGGCACAGCCGAGTGCAGCTGCAGTGGTGCGGGGGGTGGAGAGAGCACGGGGAGGCTCAGGAATCAGAGGAGGAGGACAGCACTGGGGGTGATGAAGAGTATGTGTCAGCAGAGATGGCAGCCCTCTTCCCCATGGCAGTGCACATGCTGTAGTGCCTGCGCAGTGACCCAAGGGTGAAGCAGAGGCGTGCGCGGGAGGACATGTGGATCACCCTGATGCTGGACCCACAGCTGCAGAGGAAGCTGCATCAGTTCCAGCCTGCAGGAGGAGACCCTGTGCGGCGAATGAGGGACTTGCAGCAGTCCCTGGTTCGGCGCTTGGAGGAAGCCTTCCCCCAGACTCCCCCCTGCTGTCACAGTCCAGCCAGCAAAGCAGCAGGTGCCTGCATCCATCAGAAGCAGGTGCCCATCAAACCTGCTGTCTCTCACAAAGGCGCTGTACGAGGAGGTGTCTGCACCAGCATGTGGCTATCAAAGCCAGAACCAGCGCCTGACTCGGATGGTGGCAGACTACATGGGGTCCTACAGTGGGCTTGAGAGCGACACCCATGTGGACCCCTTGGATTACTGGGTCAAGCACCTGAATATTTGGAGCGAGCTGGTGCAGTACGCCCTGGAAGTCCTTGTTTGCTCTCCTTCCAGTGTGCTGTCTGAAAGGTGCTTCAGTGCGGCCGGTGGCATGGTCACCGAGAAGCGCTCTCATCTGTTCACTCAGTCTGTGGACAGACTGACGTTTCTCAAAATAAACCAGGCTTGGGTGGTTGGTGAATTCCTGCCCCCTGTTGTTGGCAAGAGGGGGAAATGAAGTGGCTGGAAATCACTATGCCTGCCTTACCACCCTTCACCACCACAACCTCCAGGCTCCATCTTGAGTCATAAGCCTGGTTCAACATTTTTTGACAGCCGTGGTACCAACACACTAGGTGCCATGGTCTATCTAAACACAATTGCTGTGTAATTTTTTTGGAGGTGTCTGTGATGTCCGAGTTGTGGGGAGGCCCCAACTGCGGCAGTACAACTGCTTCCTGGAACCGCTCCTTTGTAATGTTTTAACTGTGCCATAGTACCAACACTAGGTGCCATGGTGAACTATGTAAACACAATTGCTGTGTAATTTTTTGGAGGTGTCTGAGCTGAAAACTGTCATGTCCAAGATGTGCGGTTGGACTTTGGACACAATGTGGGCTGCACGACCGCTGTCTGGAACCTAGTCCTGATGTTAATTTACAGCCATTTTTTTTTTGTCTTGTTAACTCCCCACATAATAAATTAGTGTTTCCCTTTGAAAAACATGATGCTACATGCATCATTTACCTCACTTACAAACATTTTGGAAGCTATTTATATAGGCCACTTCTGTTTTTTCTATCCGGATATCCGAATCCGCCCGGATAGCCCGGATAATGCGTTTGGATATCCGCATGTACGCGGATATCTGAACGTTCAGATTAGGATATCCGATTCAGATCCGGATATCTGGGTATTCAGATCTGAATCAATTCGGATTTTAAAAAGGAGTATCCGAGCACCCCTGGTAACAGGTCCAGTAATGTTTCCATCTTCATCGATGATTCAAAATCATGCAAAATTATCAACACTAAACAGGATAGTGATATATCACAGCAGGATATTTGCAACATGGTTATATAGGTTATTATATATACAAAGTATTTTGTAGATTAAATGTATTGTTGATAAATGTAAGGTCATGCACCTTGCATTTATCCAAAGGCCATATAAAAATTGCATAAAGCTGGATATATCAGATTTCAAAAAGAACTTTGAATTTCTGGTTGATTTCTGGTTGATAACAAGTCATTAAATCATATTCAGTGGCGAACAGCATCAAATTAAGGAAAACAGTGGGAACAAGGGGAAAAAATCTTTCAAAAATACCTTGACGTTTTTGAGAAGATGGATTTTAATGTTGTGACTGGAATTTTGTGTCTGTGTGTGGTTAAATGACAGATAATGTATCTACTTATGGGTAGTGGAAATGTACATGTATCAACAAATGCAATACATTTTCCTGCCAGGATTCCAGGTGGTCCATATGCAGTGTGCAATGACCACCTAGGAACTGCGTGGAAGTGGCAACGCTTTGGCCAGAGATGGTTAAATAGCTGCAAAACTGCTGCATATAGCCAGAATGTGTAGGCCAGACCATGTGGGACTCCACAGTCTGAGCTATGTAAGCCCGCATGGTCCATGATATGAGAAGGGGGAGAAGCAATGGAAGAGAGTAAAGCCAGGTAAAGCCCCCCCCCCCTCTCCCCCAGAGCCCTTGTCCATACCACGGGCAAGGGGCTTATCCCCACCTTTGGTGCCCAGGAGTAGTGTTGGGCGAACATCTAGATGTTCGGGTTCGGGCCGAATAGGCCGAACATGGCCGCGATGTTCGGGTGTTCAAGCCGAACTCTGAACATAATGGAAGTCAATGGGGACCCGAACTTTCGTGTTTTTTAAAGCCTCCTTACATGCTACATACCCCAAATTTACAGGGTATGTGCACCTTGGGAGTGGGTACAAGAGGAAAAAAAATTAGCAAAAAGAGCTTATAGTTTTTGAGAAAATCGATTTTAAAGTTTCAAAGGGAAAACTGTCTTTTAAATGCGGGAAATGTCTGTTTTCTTTGCACAGGTAACATGCTTTTTGTCGGCATGCAGTCATAAACGTAATACAGATGAGAGGTTCCAGGAAAAGGGACCGGTAATGCTAACCCAGCAGCAGCACACGTGATGGAACAGGAGGAGGGCGGCGCAGGAGGAGAAGGCCACGCTTTAAGACACAACAACCCAGGCCTTGCATGAGGACAAGAAGCGTGCGGATAGCAATTTGCTTTTTGTCGGCATGCAGTCATAAATGTAATACAGATGAGAGGTTCCAGGAAAAGGGACCGGTAACGCTAACCCAGCAGCAGCACATGTGATGGAACTGGAGGAGGGCGGCGCAGGAGGAGAAGGCCACGCTTTGAGACACAACAACCCAGGCCTTGCATGCGGACAAGAAGCGTGCGGATAGCAATTTGCTTTTTGTCGGCATGCAGTCATAAATGTAATACAGATGAGAGGTTCCAGGAAAAGGGACCGGTAACGCTAACCCAGCAGCAGCACACGTGATGGAACAGGAGGAGGGCGGCGCAGGAGGAGAAGGCCACGCTTTGAGACACAACAACCCAGGCCTTGCATGAGGACAAGAAGCGTGCGGATAGCAATTTGCTTTTTGTCGGCATGCAGTCATAAATGTAATACAGATGAGAGGTTCCAGGAAAAGGGACCGGTAACGCTAACCCATCACAGATGTTCATTGTTCATGTTACTTGGTTGGGGTCCTGGAGTGTTGCGTAGTCGTTTCCAATCCAGGATTGATTCATTTTAATTTGAGTCAGACGGTCTGCATTTTCTGTGGAGAGGCGGATACGCCGATCTGTGACGATGCCTCCGGCAGCACTGAAACAGCGTTCCGACATAACGCTGGCTGCAGGGCAAGCCAGCACCTCTATTGCGTACATTGCCAGTTCGTGCCAGGTGTCTAGCTTCGATACCCAATAGTTGAAGGGTGCAGATGGATTGTTCAACACAGCTACGCCATCTGACATGTAGTCCTTGACCATCTTCTCCAGGCGATCGGTGTTGGAGGTGGATCTGCACGCTTGCTGTTCTGTGGGCTGCTGCATGGGTGTCAGAAAATTTTCCCACTCCAAGGACACTGCCGATACCATTCCCTTTTGGGCACTAGCTGCGGCTTGTGTTGTTTGCTGCCCTCCTGGTCGTCCTGGGTTTGCGGAAGTCAGTCTGTCGGCGTACAACTGGCTAGAGGAGGGGGAGGATGTCAATCTCCTCTCTAAAGTCTCCACAAGGGCCTGCTGGTATTCTTCCATTTTGACCTGTCTGACTCTTTCTTCAAGCAGTTTTGGAACATTGTGTTTGTACCGTGGATCCAGAAGGGTATAAACCCAGTAATTGGTGTTGTCCAGAATGCGCACAATGCGTGGGTCGCGTTCAATGCAGTCTAGCATGAATTGAGCCATGTGTGCCAGAGTCCTGCCAGAATCCTCATCATCCTCTTGTGAGCGTTGTGATAGTCATAGTCATAGTCGTCACCTTCTACCTGGTCTGCTTCTGCTTACCATTCGCGCTGAATTGTGGAAGTCCAACGTGCACCGCTCTGGCCCTCGTCAGTGGTGGCATAAAATTCCTGCTCCAACTCCAGCTGTTCCTCCTCCTCTTCTTCGACATAGCTGCTGGGGCCAGCGTTTCCTGAGGCAGATGGCCTGATGTTGGTATCATCACGCTGATCGTTTTCTCCTTCAGATTCCCCCAGTTGCATCATGACAGCTGTTTCCTTGATTTTCAACATTGACTTCTTCAGTAAACACAGCAGTGGTATGGTAATGCTAACATGTTGGCCCAATCAGATCCACAGAAGCTTGGCAGCTGTCTGGATGCGCCTCGGTACTGCGCCGTCATGTACTGGACCACTGCACTCTTCTGCTCGCAAAAGCGGTCTAGCATGTGCAGCGTATAATTCCAGCGCGTAGGGACATCACACAGCAAGCGATGGTGGGGGAGATTGAAGCACTCCTGCATCTTGGCGAGTGCCCCCGAAGCAGTACTGGAATTTCTACAATGTTTGGCCACTCGTCGCACCTTAAACAGAAGATCGGCCGCGCCTGGGTATGTCCTCAGGTACCGCTGAACTACTAGGTTCATCATGTGCGCCAGGCAAGGGATGTGTGTCAGCTTAGCCAACCTTAAAGCGCGAATGAGATTACTCCCATTATCACACACAACCATGCCCGGTTTCAGGTCCAGCGGTGCCAGCCACAAATCCGTCTGTTCCTTTATTCCCCTCCAAATTTCCTCCCCTGTGTGCTGCTTATCCCCAAGGCAGATCAGCTTGAGCAACGCTTGCTGACGCATGCCAACAGCTGTGCTGCACTGCTTCCACGATCCTACTGCTGCTGGGTTAGCGTTTCCGGATGAGGTACAGCTTTGAGATGCGTTGGAGGAGAAGGAGTCAGAGAGGTAGGTGCTGCTGTTGTTATCCAGTGGGAGGGACGGCGGTGCAGCTGTTTGCGGCGTGGGGAACACCCGTACCGTAGCAGGTGAGGAATCGCTGCCAGGCTCCACAAGGTTCACCCAGTGCGCGGTAAGGGAGATGTATCGACCCTGGCCGAACGCACTCGTCCAGGTGTCAGTGGTGAGGTGAACCTTGCAGGCAACGGCATTCTTCAAGCTACGGGTTATTTTGCTGACCACGTGCTCATGCAACTCAGGCACTGCAGAGCGCGCAAAGTGGTAGCGGCTGGGAACCACGTAATGTGGGATGGCCACTGACATCATGCCCTTGAAGATGTTTGTCTCCACCACTCGATATGGCAGCATTTCGCAGGCCAGAAGCTTGGCTATGCTGGCTGTTAGTGCCACGGCCCGGGGGTCATTTGCTGGCAATTTCCTCTTGCGCTCAAGCATCTCCGAGACAGACAACTGAACCGTAGGGCTGCACACTGAACGGCTGTTGGTTGTTGTGTTTGATGAAGACTGGGAGACCTCAAGAGCACTATTCCGGAAAGTGACAGTGTCAGCGTCGTCTGATGTTTGTGAATGTTGTTGTGAACCACGCAATGGCTGGGCTACTGCTGCTGCTGAGGAGGGTCTGGTGGTGAGTCTGGTGACCATAAGGGAGGCAGTGTTGCTGGTACCCTGTCCTGGCGCTCATGTGGCGGGTCATGCTGGTGGTGGAGAGGTTGTTAATATTTTTCCCCCTGCTCAGGCGGGTCTTGCACACCTTGCAAATCACCATGGTACCATCCTCACTGCAGTCTTCAAAGAAAGGCCAGACTTTGGAGCACCTGCCTTGCTGGCGATTTCTGTTTGCGCCTCTTTTGCATCTCACTTGAACTTCCACGCTTGTGGTGCCTGAAATTTCGCGCCGCCTACCTTGTGGCACAAGGCGAACTCGTGCAGCAGTGGGTTCTTCAACAGACTCATCTGTGCTGCTACGACGGCGATGTTCTCCTTCACGTACAAAATCTGGGTCTGTGTCCACATTGTCCATACCCTCCTCCTCTTCCACCTCCTCAAACTCGTCATATGTGATTGTGGGCCGCCGCCGTGGAGTAGAGCTCCCCAGAACAACCTCTGCGCAGCTCACTCCAAAGTCGTCTTCCAGATCTTCTCGGCCGACCTCCTGCAATTGAAACCCCTCCTGCCCAACTTGCTCTGGGATTTGGGTTTCAAAGTCCTCGGACTCGCCTTGCATTTCAGTGCGCGGTGCATTTCCCACAGTAAATGGTTGTGAATCCGGGCACAACATTTCTGGCTGTTCCATTGACCTTTGAAAGGTGGAAGTTTGTTGGGCTGGGAATAGCTCCTGCGAATACCCCATTGTGTCCTGAGGTAATTCTTCGGCCTGGTTATCTGGCAGTTGTGTGCGTGGTGTCGCTGCCGGTTGTGTCAGCTTTGTGCCCACTGGCTCCTTGTAACTGGCTGAGGACTCGGACCTCGTGCGTGATGTGCTGGTGCTGCTTAACCCACTGCTGGACGCTTGAGAGGTCATCCAATTAATTATCTGGTCCTGTTGTTTTGGATTTGTGAGGGTTGATTTCCTGGACAGCATGGGCGGTATTGAGTGGGTTTCCTTCAGTGCTCCACTGTGGCCTGTACGTGAACCGTCAGGGGAAACACTTCTTCCCTTGCCCCTCCCTCTTTCACAGGATTTCTTCTTCATTTCACTTATCCTTAAAGTACACGCTGACTGGCAGCAGTACAGTGGCAGTACAGAAATGCTATACAGTGGCGGGTGAGCGGTGTACTACTGCTCCCAGCAGAGACACAGAGTGGCAGTAAACACAATGCTATACAGTGGCGGGTGAGCGGTGTACTAGTGTTCCCAGCAGCGACACAGAGCACAATGCTATACAGTGGTGGGTGAGCGGTGTACTACTATTCCCAGCAGCGGGTCCCAGCAGAGACACAGAGTGGCAGTAAACACAATGCTATATAGTGAGGGGGAGCGGTGTACTACTGTTCCCAGCAGCGACACAGAGCACAATGCTATACAGTGGTGGGTGAGCGGTGTACTACTATTCCCAGCAGCGACACAGTGCACAATGCTATACAGTGGTGGGTGAGCGGTGTACTACTGTTCCCAGCAGCGACACAGAGCACAATGCTATACAGTGGTGGGTGAGCGGTGTACTACTATTCCCAGCAGCGACACAGAGCACCAGGGCCGGGCCAAGGCATAGGCTGGAGAGGCTTCAGCCTCAGGGCGCCTCAGGGCGCAATTCATTCAGCTGTCATTCCTAATTGTGTTTGAAGCAGAAAGAAATAAGAAAAGGGGATACATGGCAGTGACTGCAAGCCAGATAACTAGATATTAAGGTGTTGGGGAGGTTGTGGGCCCTGTGGCACCTCTTAGTCTAATAGCAATCAGTGTGTGACGGTTGGGGTGGCAGGGATGGAGGGGCGCACTTTGGTGTCTCAGCCTTGGGTGCTGGAGGACCTTGTCCCGCCTCTGCAGAGCACAATGCTATACAGTGGTGGGTGAGCGGTGTACTACTGTTCCCAGCAGAGACACGGAGTGGCAGTAAACACAATGCTATATGGTGTGGGTGAGCGGTGTACTACTGTTCCCAGCAGCGACACAGAGCACAATGCTATACAGGGTGAGCGGTGTACTACTGTTCCCAGCAGAGACACAGAGTGGCAGTAAAAACAATGCTATATAGTGTGGGTGAGCAGTGTACTACTGTTTCCAGCAGCGACACAATGACTGGGGGGACCCTGGCTAGCCTGGCTGGAGAGAGAACTACCCTGCCTGCCTACCCAAAGCTAAACCCACAGACAAATGGCGGAGAAATGACGTGGATCGGGTATTTATTTACCCGAACCACGTGACCCGTTCGGCCATTTAGAGCGCGTTCAGGTCCGAACCACGTGACCCGTTCGGCCAATCACAGCGCTAGCCGAACATTCGGGGAACGTTCGGCCATGCGCTCTTAGTTCGGCCATATGGCCAAACAGTTTGGCCGAACACCATCAGGTGTTCGGCCGAACTCGAACATCACCCGAACAGGGTGATGTTCTGCAGAACCCGAACAGTGGCGAACACTGTTCGCCCAACACTACCCAGGAGGTGGGTGGGGGTATTTACCCCCACACCTGAGAGTGTAGGCTTTGGGCAGGGATCATGGAGGCATCTGGGGACCCCAGGTGACTCCCCCTCAGGTGAAATGGGTATGAGGTACTGAAGTATCCCTTACCCATTTCCACAGAGTCAAAAATTAAATAAAAACATAACTCTGAATAAAGTCCTTAAATATTCTTAATTAACCAGAAATGTGTTATCTTTGGTTAAGCCTATATCACTTTCTTCAGAAATGTCCCAAAACAATATCATCCAGTTATGTATATTGAAGTTCACCAACGAGTGACAAACAGCAGCTGCACATGTTGTCAGGCACTGGCACTTGCCATACTAAATGGGACCTTTATGGCTCGTACACATGCTAGATTAAAATCAGCTGAGGTGACCACCACCACCTCAGCCAATAATATAGCGTGTGTACAGTGGCCCCCGACCGCCATTCGGCAATTAACTTATTCAAGGGACGGCCGATACCTGTGTGCATCCTGCTCGATACGCCTGCCGTGTGCCGCTTCAAATTTCCCTCTGCCTCCCCGAATAGCAACAGAACACAATGTCGGCTATGCAGCTAACTTCGTGTCTGTACAGCATTGGTTCAGCGTTGTCGCCCAAGGGATTGGGTCCCGATTCCTGACGGATGACATTAGTTTTATGTGTGTATGGACCTTAAAAGTGGACCCAAACTCTAGAACGGTAGCAAAGAACACAATTACAAATCTTTATACAACACATAGTTGCTTAATAAATTCACAGCTCTGTTCTGTCCTTGTTTAGTGACAGCAGAGTGTGCAATTAGTCTTATCAGCAGATGTGAATCAGTGCTGCAAGCTGCATCCTCTGTAAAAGCCTAGGCGCTCTCTTTGTAAACAGTAAAGCTTAACCCCCTCTGTGCTCCCAGGAAGCTCCCAGGAATGGGAAACAGGGGTGTTCATCCAATATTCGGGTATCCGAACTACCAAGATAATCCAAACTTTTTCAGCTATTCGAACTTGGATTCGGATATCTTGATATCTGTGCATCTGTGCAGAATAGCGCTATCCGAATTAACTCGGATATCTATCTGAAATCCGGAATCTGGTCAGATATCCGGTCGGATATCCTAATCCGGATACTGTAACCATCGAGATGATGTCCATGAAGTCATTGAGCCAATCAGAGGGCTCCCATCCTAAGCCCTAGCACCCAATCACAGAAGGGAACCCTGGCCAGCCCCACCCCCCTGTATATAAGGAGGGATGCCATAATGAGAAATCTTGTCCTTGCTTGTTTGACTGCTCACTGAGAGACATGCTCCAGTGCTGCTGCTGGCCTAGCAAGTGCTGTATACAGTGATAAACCTAAAGCTTTAGAGTGCTAAACACCTTCACTACACTATTGTTCTATTGTTTTTTAGTTAGCTAGCTTGATTTAATTCAGTGACAGTCAGACTCTGTGCTGCAGCAGCTGCTATAGGTCCTGTCCTGTGTCTCTGTGTGTGCTGTGCACAGACCAGGCCTGCTGCTGGCCTGCTATTAGCTTTAGCTACAGTATAGGTCAGGGAAAAGGATTAGGATTACTGTGTTATTGCGTAGTTAGTAGTACTGCTGCTGCAGTGCTAGTTAGTTGTTAGAGTAGTACTGTGCTCGCTTACTACAGATTACTGCAGTGCTGCTGTGCTGAGCAGTGTCAGTGTGACAGTTAGACAGTTAGTGTGCACTGTCTTCTACTCTGCTGTCTGTCACTCCGCGCTGATTTGCTTTAAAGTCCAACACCGATTTTAATAAAGTATTAGTACCCCACATCATCTGGCTGAAGCAACCTGGCGCTGGCAGTGGTCAGACTCAGAGCACCAGAACCCCCTCTGCCACTCCTGCCGACACTGAGGCCTGTTCAGGCAGCCAGTCCTCAGTGGCCTCCTCTGCTCCCTCCACCGCTTCCCGTGCCGCCAGACCCTGTTGGGCGAGTCTTTCCCTGTTGTTGGCAAGAGGGGGGACATTAAGTGGCTGGGAATCGCTATGCCTGCCTTACCACCCTTTACCACCACCACCACAACCTCCTGGCTCCTCTCGATTGTTAACTATTACTAACTAAGCCGGCTGGTTCACAATTTTTTTTTACAGCCGTGTTACCAACGCTACGTACCACGTACACATGCCACATACCATGTTCGGCATGCTCCTGGCACACGTTACACCTGCTGCTGCTGCATTGCCCTGCTCCTGCTTCCTGTGCTGCTCCCACCACCAGGGTGCCACAGGCCTCTGCTGCTGTGCTGATACCACCTATATTTAACCCAAAACACAATTGCTGCGTAATTCATGTCCCAGTTGTGCGGTTGGACTTTGGACACAATGTGGGCTGCACGACCACTGTCTGGAACCTAGTGCTGATGTTAATTGACAGTCATTTTTTTTTTGTATTTTAAAGCCCCACATAATCAATTAGTGTTTCTCTTTAAAAAAAAAACATGATGCTACATGCATCATTTACCCTTAAAAACATTTTGGAAACAATTTAAAGGCCACTTCCGGTCCTATTCGAGTACCAGAACATTTGGATTCGGATATCCGATTCGGATCCGGATATCTGGGTATCCGGATCCAAATTCAATTCAGATTTTAAAAAGGGGTATCCGAGCACCTCTGATGGGAAACCAATGTAAACTTTTTTTTAGGCTTTCTATAAATTGTATTGAAGATTCCCCCTTCCCCCCCAAAGGTTGTTGTTAGAAACTTATCTTCCCGCTGCATCTCCGGCGGGACTCACTCGCATACTGGGTCTTCCGCTCTGTTGTCCTCCAACGCGGCGGTGTTTCAGCACAAACGCGTGTGTGCAATGCGGCCAGACGGGCATGCACGGGGCAGAGCAGCCTTTACAGGCTGAGGAGGCGTGTCAAATGTGATGTCACCAGCTGACACCTTTTTTGCAGGAGGAGCTGGCAGTTCTGGGGCTGGGCTTCTGCTCTGTATCTTGGCTACTTAAGGCAAGGCTAGTCATTTGCTCCTCGGCCTTGATACTAATCAGTTCGCTGGTTCTTGGTCTTTATCCTAGTGAGATAGTTGTTGAGAGATACATTCATATATTGCGCACTCCATGATATATATGTACTCTAGTTAGTCTAGAACTGTGTAATATATATATAGTGTAAATATTATTGTATTATTGTATTGTGTTCTGTGTATGATCCGGCAAGTCCACCATTCTGATTAAAGTCTCATACCTTTGTACCTCAGTCATCTGATACCCGTTATAGACCTCGGATAGCCTAACAACCTTGTCTTAAGGTGGCCATACACTGGTCGATTTGCCATCAGATCGACCAACAGATAGATCCCTCTGTGATCGAATCTGATCAGAGAGGGATCGTATGGCTGCCTTTACTGCAAACAGATTGTGAATCGATTTCAGCATGAAGCTGATCACAATCTGTGAAGCTGCCGCCCCCCTCATACATTACCTTATCCGGCCGATGCGACTCCCCCGGTCTCTGCTGTCTTCTTCTCCGCATTAGGCTCCGAGTCCAGCTGGCTTCACTGAACTTCCTGTCCGGGGGAAGTTTAAACAGTAGAGGGCGCTCTACTGTTTAAGCTTCCTTCTGGGACAGGAAGTTCAGTGAAGCCTGCCAGACTCAGAGCCCAGTGCGGAGAAGAGGACAGCGGAGAGAGCGAGGACTCCTGCCGGCGGAGCAGGTAATGTATTGCCGCTGTATTGCGTCAGTCATCGGGCATTCGAACGCTGCTATCGACGCACTCCCAACCCGCCGGCAATCGAGCAAAATCTTCCGCACGGACGGATCGACAGGAATCGACGGGAAAGATTGATTTTGGACGAAAATCGATTGTTCTGTCAGTGTTTGTGCAACGATTTCACAGCAGATTCGATCACAGTGATCGAATCTGCTGTATATCGGTGGGAAAATTGTTAGGTGTATGGGCCCCTTTAGTCTTATCCTTATCTGTACCTCAATTATCTGATCCTATGTGTATGACTTCGACTTGTCTATTGACTTAGCACTTGTCTCAACCCCTTGTACTGTAGCCATCTGATTACCGTGTATTGACCCGAGCCTGTTATTGACCTAGCTCTGCATAAGGCCGGGTTCACATTATGACGCATCCGCCCGTACGATTGCGTTCCGCTCCGTGAGCGGAGTGGTAACACAAGGTCCCGACATGTCGAACGTCCGCTCCGATGAGCGGAACGCAGGGAACGGAACAGAGTGGAACGTAGCAATGTGAACTTACCCATAGGGAAAGCATTGCTGAGGTTGCTGCGTTCTGCTCATTGGAGTGGAACGTAAGCTGAAAACAGCCTAATGTGAACCGAGCCTTAGTCCTTCTGCACCGCACATTTCTGACTTCTTGTGTGTGACCTAAGCTACGACCTGACCTCGATTTACTGTATTTCTGTGTGCACGCCAACACCCAGTGTCACATTTGTTATGTTGTGGCCAAATTTTTAGAGCAGAGACAGAGTTCTGAGTTTAGATCCACTATGACAGACCAATGGGAATCCTCCCTGAATGGTCAAAAAGACAATGACACACAATAAGACATTTGCTTATTAAAATAAAAGGGAATATTTGAATTGAATGTAATCCTCTTTATGGTAACAAACAAACATCGGAAAGTTTTCTGCATTATCAGCTGTCTCCAACACATCAAATTCATGTGCTTAGACAGCTTCCTATTCTACACAATGTCTTGATGTTTGCACATGACAATAGCTTAACTCCAGTTGCTGGTCAGTGTCCTCATTTCCAGTGGGCTAATGAATGGCACTGTTGACCAGTGATGGGCAGATAATTTCCGTGATCACAGAATAGCCGTGATTCACGAGCACTTTTACACTATTTGACTTCCGAATCCATGAATAATTCTGGACCACGGAAATCGTCCACGGAAATTCCGTGATTGAAAATATTCGGAAAGCGATCATGCATTGTGCTGGGAATTTGTGATTAGGTTGTGATTGGGTGAAAATGGTCGGAAATAACACCCCTGGGCCAATCAGAGGCCCCCGGCCAGGCCCTAGCAACCAATCATCGGAGGGTAGGCTCTGCCCTCCCCTCCTGCATATAAAGTGGAGGCCATTTCCAGAGCTCCGTCCTTGCTAGATTGTGGCACTGAGAGGATCATCTCCAAGCCATATCTGCATAAGCAAGAGCGTTTTCAGTCCTTATATTGCCCTTATACTGTCTCTGATACTTGTATTCAGCTAGCTAGCCAGTTAGTCATACGCAAACGCAGGGGGAGAATACAGCTGCCCAGAATCCCCCCTACGACCAGGATGGGTACAGTGTCTGGGGACAGGCACAAGTTGAGACACCAGAATATCTGCAGGTATCCTGCAGCTCACAGCACTGCCCCCTTTCTTTCCCTAATTTCCCTACTACAGTTGACTTAGAATGGAGCAGCAGCGTGTGTACAGATCATGGAGCAGCTCTGGGGAACTTAACAGAGTCACGTATGAGCACAGCCCTGTGCCCTGCTGTGTGAATGGTTCACTTTCCCCGTCATTATTACCAATGTCGTCTGTCCTCATTATTATCTGTATCCAAACTGCTCCTGATCGATCCCGTTGTTGATCAGTAGCAGATCGGACATTTTGGAAATAATTGTCGGATCCTGTTAGTAAGATGGGAAATTGCAATATGTGTACCCAGCATGATGTCCTACCATATTATTATGATGTATTGTGTGTGGCTGAGGGAGACCTTTCAGGAATCCCCCCATTGAAAATCCTGGTTTTGCCCCTGTAAGTGATCACTTAAGTTAGTTGTAGTCCGTGTAGTTGTCAGTGAGAGAGTGTACTGATTGCTGTGCTTACTGACTGTATACTTGTATTTAGCTAGCCAGTGAGTGATTAACTTAACCCATTCAGGTTCCGTCATTTTCACGTGAGAAATGTTCACCTCCCATTCATTAGCCTATAACTTTATCACTACTTATCACAATGAACTGATCTATATCTTGTTTTTTCCACCACCAATTAGGCTTTCTTTGGGGGGTACATTTTGCTAAGAGCCACTTTACTGTAAATGCATTTTAACAGGAAGAATAAGAAAAAAATGGAAAAATTCATTATTTCTCAGTTTTCAGCCATTATAGTTTTAAAATAATACATGCCTCCATAATTAAAACTCACGTATTGTATTTGCCCATATGTCCCGGTTATTACACCATTAAAATTATGTCCCTATCACAATGTATGGCGACAATATTTTATTTGGAAATAAAGGTGCATTTTTTCCATTTTGCATCTATCACTATTAACAAGTTTAAAATAAAAAAATATAGAAATATTTCATCTTTACATTGATATTTAAAAAGTTTAGACCCTTAGGTAAATATTTACATGTTTTTTTTTTATTGTAAGGTTTTTTTTTTTATAGTAAACATTTTATTTGGGTAGTTTTGGGAGGGTGGGAGGTAAACAATACATTTATAATGTAAATGTGTGTTAATTTTTTTTTTTTTTTACATTCAGTTGTAGTATTACTTTTTGGCCACAAGATGGCGGCCATGAGTTTGTTTACATGATGTCACTCTAAACGTAACACACGCTTAGAGTGACACATCGGGGAGGGAACAGCCAGAAAAACCACAGCTTCCGAGAGAAGCTGTCGCTTTTTCAGCGGGGGAGAGGAATCAGTGATCGGGCACCATAGCCCGATACATTGATTCCGTGGCTACCGAATCTGTGGCCGGGAGTGCACGTACACCAAAATAGGTTAAGTAAGCTGTAGTCAGTGACAGTGTACTAATTTGCTGTGCTTACTGCAGGCAGGTTCAACTTCACACTGATTCTACTGCTCTATTACAGTATACTTGGTAGCTAGCTAAGCCAGCCAGCCAGGGATCAACTTCAGTTAGTTGCAGTCACTGTCACTGGTCCATCACTAAGTTTAGTCAGTGACGTTGTACTTTGCTACTAGAATGCAGCCGGTTAGTTTGCTGTGTGCATAGAGCAGGCAGACCACGGTGCTGTCCACTGATTTTCATGTTCTATTACTGTATTCAGTGTTTTGTTTTTTTTCTAAAATATCAATAAAATGCCCTTTATATTCCATCTGTGTGTCTGCAGGCCCCACACACGTATTGACTGTAAAAATCAGCACACTTTCTCCACCTTGAAATCTTGTGCATATAACATGTCTGGCAAGGGTCGTGGTAGGAGAGTGAGCGCCATTGCCGCCGACAATTCTGAGACTGGTCCACAGCCAGGGAGAGGGCGCTCAGCTGTAGGGGGTGCAGCAGAGAGGCATCTATCAGCAGCACAGCCTGGGCCAAGTCAGCCGACGCTGGTGGCACCCATTTTCAGCACTTTGGGTCGCCATGTGGTCATTCAAGAGAGTCACTCACAGGCATTGATGGAAATGATGACGGAGGTGCAGCCCATCATGACTTTATCACAGACCTCTGCTGTGAACAGCACTCCCAGCAGCAGCAGCAGCAGCACACATCTCCTCTTGGTGCGGTGCCATGGTCTTTCTGTGCTGCCTCACTGACCGCTTTAGTCCTCATCCTGCTGCCGCTGAGTTTCTCCACCAGGTGCCAAGGATGCATATAATTTTTTGGGCAGCATTATCATGCTGTGGTACCACCAGTGAGGTGCCATGGTTGTTCTGTGCTGCCACACTGACCACTTAGTCCTCCTCCTGCTGCCGCTGATGTTCTATTTCACTACTAAAATCTATGTTACCACCGCCAGTGGCCACGGACAACTCTGCTACCATGTCATTGCTATCGCTGCAAGGAGAAAAAAAACATTTACAAAAAACTGTCTGGGTGTTTTTGTGGCCACTCATCCTCCTCCAGTGGTACCACCACCGCCAGGTGCCATTGGGACTCACCATCACCTCTGCGATTGTTTAAAGTGTATTTCCCTGTTTAAAACCAATTATTAACAATTAATAGCTGCATTTAAAGTGTTGATTTAACGTTAAAATCCATTTTCTTAAAAATTAAAAGTTCTTTAAAAAAAGATGCATGTATGGGGGCCTTGCTATTAGCTAAAACAAGTTTTTGTGATCACGGCCATGCATTTCCGTGATTGCCTCATTCACAGGAATTATCTGGGTCAAATTTGTGAGTCTGTTTCACATTAAGGCCCCGTTCACACTTGCGGTTTAGTAAAAACCGCACCGGATGTCCGGACCGCACCGTATCCGGACCGGACCTGATCCGTACGGTTCCTATCCGGATCCGGTCCGGATCCGGTCCGTTTGCATCCGGTTTCCGTGCGGTGTGAACACGGTTGCGGTCCGGATCCGGTTTCTTAAGGAGATAACATCCTGTAAATACCTGGGGTCTGGGAGGTCAGCAGAAGGGTCTGGGGTCATTGTTGGAGACAGGTGGACGTGTGGAGACCATCCGTGGATACAGAGACTGCAGTTGGGACCATGGATCCAGGCATTTTTTACTCGTAAACCTGGGAATTCTCTCCTTCCTGTTGTTAGCCTCCTTGTCAGACATATCAGACATGTTGCTGCCAAAAAGAGCTCCAGCATGAAATCGCTGCTGCCCCACTCTTTGAACGCTGGGCCCATGTGGTCCCCATCCAAAATGCATAGGAAGTGGGGTAGAACGTCCGGTTTTTGTAGCCAGTGTGTTGTGCGCTCTCCGGCTCTCATTGCTTTGTATTGGCCGGATGGTGCAGTCCGGCTCCGCTCCGGATACGGCTGCCGGAGGAGCCGGACCAAAAAATAGCGCATGTTGGAACGGACGCCGGAGTCCGGATCCGGTCCGGCTCCGGTCCGGCTCCGGTCCGGCAGAACGGACGCATGTGAACGGACGCATAGGCTTTCATTGCTATGCCGTGCGTCCGTTCCGTCCGTTCTGCAAGCGGTCCGGCTCCGGCACGGCGATTCCGGACGGCCACCGCTAATGTGAACCGGGCCTTAGAAATTAATTACATAATTTCCGGATTTTTTTTCAACCACGGCCAAAAACTCGAATCCGTGAGTGCCCCCCAATCACGGATTCGAGTTTTTGGCCGTGGTTGAAAAAAAATCAGAGCATCACTACTGTTGGCTAGGTGATATTCAAATGTCATTACAACCCTCTTCAAAGGAAATAGTGTGAGCACTCTGTTAAGATGACTAAAATGTCCTGTATACTGTATGTAACAAGGGGTGATGTCAGAGAAATTAAATCACTTTTTTTTCTAAAGGTAAATAATAATAAGATTAGAACTCGATATGTAAACATTTCTAAATACTGCATATCTAATAGGGCATCCTTCCTTTTTTAACACACATGTTTCAAGGTACTTCTCAGGGCCAAGCCAACGTTCTACAAAACTAAAAGCAATATTCCAAAGTGCACCCTCTCCCCCACAAACTATAGTAGGACCCCTGCCAGTTGTGCTCTCCACGGCCTGGAAATGATTCACTATCCAACATCGTGATTGAAACCCATGATCGAACGCCGATCACAGATTTCAATCCCAGGTTCGGCCGATGTTACAGAAATTCGACTTGTGATCCATGATTGGGAAATGACGTCATTGGGCCAATCAGAGGCCCCCAGTGTAGGCCCCAGCAACCAATCATAGGAGGGGAGCCTCTGCCCTCCCCTCCTGTATATAAATGCTCAGCCATTGAAGGTGTTCTGTCCTGGCTAGACTCTGTGGCACTGAGAGAGCATCTCCAGGCCATATTGTACAAAGCTGTGTAAAACACAGCGTTCTCTCTCATTTCATTGCTCTATTACTGTATTTGTTACTTGTATTTAGCTAGCTAGCCAGTGATTAACTTAAGTTAGTTGTAGTAGTCACTAGAGATAGGCCAAACAGTTTGCCCGCGAGCGGTTCCAGGCGAACTTTGGGTGGTTCGCGATTGCTGGCGAAGGCGAACTTTTCCATAATGCTCCATTACGGTCAACTTTCACCCTCTACATCACAGTCAGCAGGCACATTGTAGCCAATCAGACTGCACTCACTCCTGCAGCCCCACCACCCCTTATAAAAGGCAAGGTTTTCTGGCCGTTTTACTCACTCGTGTGCCTACAGCCTCAGTGTCATTAGGGCCTTACTGTAACATAGATTGTAGTGTAACTATTTCAACTTATGTACCCTTCTTAAACATGAAGATTGTATACAAACGTAAGCACAGTGGTGCAGCGGAAGTGTGCTGGGCCCATAACCCAGAGGTTGATGGGTCGAAACCATCCTCTGCTAGGTGTACTTTATTTATTTACACCTTGCTTTACCACATGGGCCAATCGGCGGCCATAGCCCCTTACGAGAAAGTGTCATTAGGGCCTTGGTGTAACATAGATTGTAGTGTAACTATTTCAACTAATGTACCCTTCTTAAACTTGAAGATTTTATACAAATGTAAGCAGACTGCAGAGTGGTGCAGCGGAAGTGTGCTGGGCCCATAACCCAAAGGTTGATGGATCAAAACCATTCTCTGCTAGGCATGATTTCATTTTTGCACCTCGCTTTATCGCATGGGCAAAACGGTTTCCATAGCCCTGTAAGAGAAAGTGTAATAAGGGCCCTGCCGTAACATAAATATTACGGTAGCTAAGACTACTCCTGGGCCTTTCTTGTAGTTGAAGACGAGATGAGTGAACTGTGAAACCACACTTAAAAAAAAAAACCACAGCAAACAGAGAAGCTTCCCCATATTGGAGCATTGGATTTGGTAAAGTCTTAAGCCAATGTGTTGTAAGACACAAGTAAGCTTTAGGTTAGCAGGGATGGTTGCATAGCCACCGAGCTTTTCATCCTTCCCAGGCCAGCTAGTCTGGCTTCAGCCTGTAGTAGTGTTAGTGGTATAGTGGTGAGCATAGCTGCCCTCCAAGCAGTTGACCTGGGTTTGATTCCCGGCCAATGTATGTGAGTGTGCTTTTGACATCCTATAAATCCCTGGAAGACAAGACCCTCGGAGGACAGGGGGAGAGGAGGAAACACTTCCTGATTGATGTATACACATGCAAGATATTGTAAAGCAGTTTAGGCCTGCAATTCAACATTCAATGTGATTTCTGACCTTAAAAAAGTGGTGTGTGTCAAATCTAGATCTTTTACAGAGACTTTTGATGTGTATCCCACTCAACCATGTCTCCATCCAGGTATTAGATCCCTTGAAACATCTTTTCCATCATTTTCTGGCCAGCATAATTTTTTCTAAATTTACAAGTTCGCCTCTCCATTGAAGTCTATTGCGGTTCGCGAAAGTTCGCGCAAACCGAACCTTTGCGGTAACCTTTGCATCTCTAGTAGTCACTCAGTGTAGTCAGTGACATTGTATTGTGCCGGTGGGCAGTTACTTTGCTGTGCGTAATGCAGGCAGGCACGTGTTCACTGATTTTATTGCTCTGTTACTGTATTCAGTATTTGTGCCGTCTGCGCATTTTTTTTCTTTTCTGTTTTAAAAAAAAAACAAGAAATAAAGCCCCCTATTATATTCCATCTGTCCCCACATACATATTATTGACAGTAAAAAGCAGCACACTTTCCACAAACACACACATTCCTTCAAATATTGTGCATAGAGAATGTCTGCCAGTGGCCGTGGCAGGAGAGGGAGTGCCATGGCCGCCACCGTTTCTGGGACTGGTCCACTGCCAGAGAGACAGTGCTCAGCTGTAGGGGATGCAGCAGAGAGGCATCCAGCAGCAGTACAGCGGGCTCCGTTGGCACCCATTTTCAGCACCTTGGGTTGCCGTTTGGCCATTCAAGAGAGGCAGATAGGGGCAGTGGTGGAGATGATGGTGGAAGAGCAGAAGCCCATTACTTGTTCCCAGAACTCCGTTGTGACCAGCACTCCCAGCAGCAGAACTAGCAGCAGCAGCAGGCAATGCCCCCTGCTTGCTGTGACATCCAGCCCAACAGCTAGTGGTCTGTCCTCCCTGGTCAAGAGTGTTCTGCCCCTCAGTCTGATGTCTGGGAGCATCTTGATGACTGCCTTTGAGGAGATCATGGAGCCTGATGTGGAGGAGGTTGGGCTTGGGCCAGCACAAGCAGATTTTGAGGATTAGGAGGGGTCTGTGTCTGGGGATGTTGGGGCGGAAGAGGTGATGGGGGATCAGGAGAAGAACTGTTTCCTGACGACAAGGATGATTGGCAGAACCGTCCTTATGTGCCTGAGGTCACCAAAGGCAGCTCGGAGGAGGATGAGGCACAGGAGCGTAGGCAATTGTATTGCCACATGTCAGAAAGGGGCAGGTCCAGCAGTGGGCGTGGAACACATTTAATGTTTTGCTGTGATGCCACCCGTCATGTCCCATTTCCTCATAGGCTGCTGATTCTGACACATGCTGCTCCTCCTGCTGTGGCATTTCCCTACTGCAGTCTGTGTTTCCACCGCCAGGGTCCACGGATGCTGTAATTTGTGGGTGGCATTTTCATGCTCTGGTACCAGCCGTCTAGTACCATACTGCCATGGCCTTCTGTGCTGCTGCTGAGTGCTGATGACACACCTTAGTCCTTCTCCTGCTGCTGCTGCCACCGCTGTTGCATTTCCCTCCTGCAGTCTGTGTTCCCACCGCCAGGGTCCACAGACAACTCTGCTGCCATGTCATTGCTGTCTCTGCAAAACAAAAAAAAACCCTCTCTGGGTGTTTTTGTTGTGTTGTTTACTCATCCTTCTCCAGTGGTACCACCGCCAGGTGCAATTGGGCCTCATCACCTGCCTGCATGGTTGTAGTTTGCTAGGGACTCTCCTTGGGCACTCTGTTATTGCTTAAAGTGTATTTCCGTGTTTAAAGAGTTATTACCGTTATTAATAGTCACATTTTTTTTTTTGTTCAACAAAAGAGCTTTATTGAGGTCACCAATAAAACAGAATCTACATTACATCCTTCAGTAAGCATATATCAAATTTGTTATCACATGTTACTTACAGAGCATCTAGATAGTCCTATTGTGGCTAAAATTCTTTCTCACACTATATCTGGGTCGACAAAGTCGTGCGCATTCAGCCAATTACACCATATTTTTTCAAATTTTTCATTACCATTCCTATGTGCATATACAATCTTCTCAAGTTTTAAGGAATCATTAATTTGTTTAATCCACATGTTCAGGGAAGGGGGATTAACTTTCTTCCAGAACTGCAGTATCAATTTTCTAGCTATGAATAGTGATCTTAACACTGCTATTCTAGAATGTTCAGAAATATTTCCGTCTTCATATGACCCCAAAATGCATACCAGCGCTGTGCGCGGTATTTTTATTTGAAATATTTGGTCTATAACATCCAACACGCTTCCCCAATACCTCCTAAGTTTGGGACAATTCCACAGCCGATGCATGAGATCACCATGTTCTCTAGCACATCTGGTGCAGGTCGGGGAAGGAAGCATGCCAAAGCGATACAGACGACTGGGTGTGTAATATGTCCTATGAATAATTTGCAGCCACGTTAATTTTTGAGTGGCATTAATTGAGAGCAATGGAACCGCCTGTAGTGCCTCTAACCATTCCTGATCTGATAAAGTTGGAATATCTTTATCCCAGGCCTTCCTACATGTTAGTGGAAATTTACCAAGAAAATCATTCAATAGCATACCATAGCATAAGGATATTAAACCCTGTTTGGTGCAGGCCTGTGCAACTATATTTATTACGGGAGAAGCCTGAGATTTAAATTGGAATGTTTCTGCCTGCTTCCTTACCGCGTGGGCAAAGCGTAAACGCTGAAATTGAAGTGTTCCCTTAGGGGTATTTATCATTAGCTGCGATAAAGCGTTTAAAGATATTAATTTGTCGTTAGGAAACACTGAGCTTAGCTTGTTTACTCCTGCCCCTTCCCACCTAGAACCAAAATCCAAGTTGTTCAGTTCCGGAAGATTTGAATTTCGCCATATTGGTGTAAATTTGGTGTATCCTTCTATCTTTTGTAAGTAACGAACCTTATACCATATCCTATGCATAAGAACAAAGGTGGGCATTTTTGGAACCGTGAGGTTGGCCCTGCCACCCTCCAAAGCTTCGTAGATTGAGTTAGTACCCAACCAGTAGTTTAGTAGATCCCTGCTGGATTCTTTTAAATCGCTCTGTTCCCACCCACCCAAGTGTTGTAACTGGGAGGCTAAGAAGTATATCCATGGGTTGGGAACAGCCAGCCCACCCTCATCTTTAGGGTATTGTAGCAGCTCTAGTTTAATCCGTGGTTGCTTTTTATTCCAGATTAGATCTCTAAACATCTTGTCAAGAACTTTAAATAATTTTTTGGGCAACCAAACCGGAGAGTTATGCAGGAAGTACAGTATTTGAGGCATTAATACCATTTTTATTAAATTCACTCTGGCCACTATTGAAAGAGGAAGCTTGAGCCACGCCTTAATCTTTGCTCTAGACCTATCTAGTAGTGGGGCAATATTTAACTGTTGGAATTGTAGGGGATCCCTTGATATAATTATGCCCAGGTATTTAAAAGAATCCACTACTTTCAAGTCAAGGTTTATCGCTGTTTGAGGTGTTACGAAGGGATCTAGTGGCATTAAACAGGATTTATCCCAATTTATTGATAACCCTGAGAATCTCTCAAATGTATTCAATAAACTTATAGCAGAATCTAGTGATGATTGTGTGTCCGCCAAATATAGTAAGGTATCGTCAGCGTAGAGCGAGACTTTTTCCTCTATACTGCCGTATTTAAAACCTGTAATATGTTGGGATTGTCTGATACTTTCTGCCAGGGGTTCTATCGCTATAGCGAACAACAATGGGGATAAAGGGCACCCCTGTCTTGTTCCTCTCTGAAGCCTAAATGAGGGCGATACCGAGCCGTTGGTTCTAATAACTGCTGAGGGAGAGTGATATAGCGTTTTTACCCATCCTATGAAATATGGCCCAAACCCCATACAACCCAAGACTGTATATAGATATTCCCACTCCACGCTGTCGAATGCCTTGGCGATGTCTAAGGACAAAATTGCCCTATTTCCCCCATTATCTGCCTGGGCCTGTAGATTTAGGTATAGCCTACGGATGTTATTAGCAGTGGCTTTCTGAGGCATAAAGCCTGTTTGATTTGGTGAAATAATTGATAAGATTACTTTTGAAAGTCGATTGGCGAGGGCTTTAGCTATCAATTTTACATCCGCATTCAGCAGCGAAATTGGGCGGTAGGATTCCGCCAGTAGAAGGTCCTTACCTGCTTTGGGAATAAGCACTATAGTTGCCATATTTAGTGATGGGGGTAAACATCCCTTTTCATGAGCACTTTTCGCCATTTTTAACAGATTAGGGAGTAGGATTTCTGAGTAGTGCCTATATGTCTCAGAGGGTAGCCCATCCGTGCCTGGAGCTTTATTGTTTGCCATAGACGCCATGGCTATCTCCAATTCGTCCATAGACAATGGTGCCTCCAGTAATTGTACATCTTCCTCACTCAATCTGGCCAGAGGAATTGCCTCGACAAAATTAACTCTCTCAACGTCAGTACAGGATGCCATGGATAAATACAGATTGGCATAGAATCTTTTTAGCTCCTGCAGAACCTCTTCGGGTTGACAAACTGTCTTACCACTAGGAGTTTTTAGTGAAGTAATAAAATTAGAACCCTGTTGTGCGCGCACAATAGTAGCCAATAAATGACCCGTCTGGTCCCCCTGTTTGAAGAATGCCTGCTTTATGAAGAATCTCTTCTGGTTTGCCTTACTCAGCATCATCTTATGATACTGATCCTGAGTGGCAAGCCATTCTCTTTTATGTGCATCAGTGGGGTTTGTAACATATTGTTTTTCAGAATTTATAACCGCTAATTTATGAATTTTTTCCCACTCAGCAGAATTCGTTTTGACATTATTAATTGCTGTGATCAGAATCCCTCTGATAAATGCTTTAAAGAGAATCTGTATTGTTAAAATCGCACAAAAGTAAACATACCAGTGTGTTAGGGGACATCTCCTATTCCCCTCTGTCACAATTTCACCGCTCCCCGCCGCATTAAAAGTGGTTAAAAACTGTTTTTAAAAGTTTGTTTATAAACAAACAAAATGGCCACCAAAACAGGAAGTAGGTTGATGTACAGCATGTCCACACATAGAAAATACATCCATACACAAGCAGGCTGTATACAGCCTTCCTTTTGAATCTCAAGAGATCATTTGTGTGTTTCTTTCCCCCCTGAAGGGGGAGTGCATAGCAGAACCACAACACTGAAGAACTTGGCAGCCTTCCAGACACAGGCTGACAAGTCTGACAAGGGAAAGATACATTGATTTATTACAGAGACTGTGATAGTACAAAGTGCTGCAGTAAGCCAGAACACATTAGAATAGCTTTTGGAACTTGTAGGATGATAAAAAACAGGATGCAATTTTTGTTACGGAGTCTCTTTAAAGGCTTCCCACGTCCACTGGGAAGTAGACGGAGATTCATTTAGTTCAAAGAATTCACGTAAATTCTTCAGAATTTCAATATGAGAGGTAATTAAAGGAAACCAGAAGGCGTTCATCTTCCACGGGGGTTTACAGACAGGAGATATATTGCATTCTTGCATAGATAAACAAATAGGAGAATGATCAGAAAGCCCTCTTGCTTCATAGCGAATATCCCTAAGATAAGGTAGCATGGCCTGATTGGTGACTGCTAAGTCTATCCTAGATAAAGTCATATGGGATTTATTAAAACAGGAGTATTCTACAAGGTCCGGGTTTCTCAGTCTCCAGAATTCCATTAAGCCCAATTCACTTAGGGTTCTGTGTAAGTGTGTAAATCTGGGGGTGTCTCCTTTAAAATCCATTTTATCTCTTTCTAAGTCAAGGCAACAATTAAAATCGCCTATAATCAGAAGGGGTAGATTGGCTTTGTCTTCAATATATGGGAGAAATTCCTTGATTACTCTGAAAGAATATGGTGGGGGAATATATATAGCTATTAGGATGCACTCCCTCTTAAATAGCTTACCATGAATTAACACGAATCTTCCCTCTGTGTCTATTATCTCATGGATGTGTTCATATTGAACCCCTACATGAATTAAGATGGAGACTCCCCTAGAGTACGATGAATGCATGGAATGAAAGGAATGAGAAACCCATCGCTTATTAAACCAATTAGTCCTATCTCGTGTCAAATGTGTCTCCTGTAGACAATAAATCGCTGGAGCAAATTGCTTTAAGTAAGAAAACACAGCCTGTCTCTTAGCAGCATCGGCCACCCCCCTCACGTTCCAGCTAAAACATTTAAAATGCATAGGTAATAATAAAAAAGTTGCTTTAAAGCTTTCTGAAGGCCTGCGAATCTTATTGTCTTTTTGGTGGTGACCCCAACCTTAACCCCTAAACCGCAGTTATGAACTTTAACGTATAACATATGTACCAGTAAAATCATTTTCCATATCCTCATTCGGATCAAAAAACAAGGGGAACTCCGGATCCCCAGAGATTCCCTCAGCATACCGTGAGCCGATCCCTCAGAGCCCGACAGTACTATTGAAATCGCACGCACTGTCAAGACCCAAAGGGCACCCCTCACTCAAGTTTCCCAAAGATAAAGCCTCCCGCTGTACTAATTAAAGGATACTTATCCCCCCTCTCTAGCAAAAATATATATATACGTATATATATACACAAATATATTCTACCTTTCTTCTTATTAAATGACATAGGTATACCTTATACAGTAAACTCCCCCCCCCCCCCCTCCAGTATTAACATATCAGAAACCAAACTACAGATGGCTAGAGGTATAATAGTACCCCCGCCGCCCTTAACTCTATATGCATTGGCAAAAATAAAAGTATCGTGCCCTCCTGTATCACAGAAAACATACATACATCCTCCAGCATGTAGGCAAAAACGTAAAGTTCTTAGATCAACATAGACCCAGCAGTTACAGACATGTCCAACCGCCATACTTTGGCTGGTATATTCAGGATTCTTCAGTGTTAGACTGGGCCTTTAAATGCTGTTCATTTTTATCCAGCCATCGCATTGCATCATCTGGGTCTTGGAAAAAGTGAGTCTCATCCTTTACAATGATTCTAAGCTTTGCTGGATAGAGCATGGCGTATTTCAAATTCAGCTTTTGGAGCCGCTTTTTAGTGACCAAAAACTGTGCTCGTTGCTTTTGCACCTCCGCAGAAAAGTCGGGGTACAATGAGATTTTTTGCCCATTAAAAGTTATGGATTCCATTTGGCGCGCTTTCCGCAGAATCAGTTCTCTATCTCTGTAATGGAGGATTCTTGCGAGGATAGGGCGTGCAGGGGCCCCAGGCTTTGGTTGTTTAAAAGGAATACGCTGAGCTCGTTCAACTGCAAACAGTTTTGTGAGATAAGCAACATCAAAAGTTTCCGCCAGCCATTTTTCAATAAAGATAGTAGGATCAGGTAGTTCACATTTCTCTGGGAAGCCTATGAATCTGATGTTGTTTCTCCTTAGTCTATTCTCCAGATTATCATTCTTGTCAGAATTGGCAAATGCATGTGAAATTACTCTTTTCAAGTCTTGTGTAGCCGGGGCCATTTTGTCTTCTAAATCACTTACTCTGCCCTCCAACTCTGTAGTGCGGGCCCTAATATTTGATAGGTCCTGCCTCAGAAGGCCAATCTCCTCTTTTAAACCCCCGGTCTGTGCAGATAGAGCTGTAATTGCCATATTGCATGTATTAACTGCAGACAGAATGTCTGCTAGTGTAGGTTCTGGGCTTGCCTCCTCTACTGCAGGCTGCACATTTAGGGAGAGCTGTGAGCCTGCATCAGATCCTGCTGCCCCACTGTGCTGGGATCTTGTCTCCCAATCATCCCCCTCCGCTTCCCCTTCAACCTCAGGAGTACCTTGGCTGGTTTCATCCGCAGTTTGGCAGGCGAATTGCTGTAATTTTGCCGCTGCAGCCTCCCTTGCTTTCTGTGCGGCCTTGCTCGCTTTGGGCCCTGGAGTAGCGCCGGCGTCATCTTGGGTCTTGTTCTGGTCTCCCTCCCCGCTGTCGTCGCGGCGGTTTCGCCGCGATCTGCCGGAGTCTTTCGCCTCCATTGTCTCGCTGGGTGGTCTGGACGTTCTGCCGCTGCTGCTGGTCACGGATCCGGAGGGCACACGGATTAAACAGGGCTGGCTGGGCTAGAGACGTCGGGAGCTTCAGCGAGGCACGTCTCACTCCATTGCCGGCTGGCCACGCCCCAATAGTCACATTTTAAGTGTTAATTTAACTTTAAAATTGATTTTTTCAAAAACTTAAAGTTCTTTTTGAATTTTTTTTAAAGTTGTAGCCACTTCTCACCTTTATAATCCATGCAATTTTAGTGATTGTAGCATGTATGGGGGCTTTGGTATTAACGTTAAAGTCAAATCCGCGATCACAGATGTGATCATGGATTCTTCAAGTAATCACGGCTAAAATCCGCGTCAAATTCAGAATTCCGTTTCAGGTCCGGATCACAATCACGGAGTATCCGGATTTCGATTCTGCCATGGCCGGATTTACTCGAATTTGTGATCGGGGTTGTCCGAGCATCACTAACCCCTCCCCAGTTTACATTGCCAATTGGGCCCCTAGCATTAGGTAGGTTGCCCCAGTTTATTTGTCATTTTTAAAGGAAAAACTAATATTATCATGAGCATAGGTAAAATATAAATCTTACAGATTTACAGTTGTGCAGTTTATGGAAGCTGCCATTTATGAAAAGCTGAAAGTGGATTAAGGCTGATGTAACACAATGTGAGGGCAATTAAAAGTCTATCACACTGATCGGTATAAAAAGAGAGGATAGAGGAGAGGTGATAACACTGTCACTGGATGGAGATGTCACACATGTCTGCTGGAAGCACCATTCCTCCTGCAGGGACCAGATGATATTCTCATATTTCTTAGTATTTCTCAGTGTGGAGATAAAAGGCTGGGCTGCCTCTCACATGCATACAATGCAGCTCTGTGTGGTTATACTGTGGCTGATACACACATACAAGACTCAGAGCTCAGCACCCATCCAGCATCTCAAAATAAGGGATATAATAGATGAATTTGAATTTTATCAAGAGGGTGATGTCATTATTGGAGGAGTGTTCACTGTATGTGAAAGGGCCCCAGTCCGGGAGAAAGCAGCAACTTTTGTGAAGCCCTTGGACTGCAGCTTGTAAGTACAAGCTCAAGCTTTCACTATTTTGCAGTATTATTTCCCAGCTTTAATGCAGGGTTTTTTTCCAGGGTCTGTTAGACAGCCAGTGATTAGAATCAGGGCAGTTTCTAGGCTAAATTTCACCCAGGGCGAGGGTGTAAAAATCACCCCCCCCCCCCATGGAGCCAGGCATAGGTGCCCACAGTATAGGTTAGCTACATAGGTGCCTCCAGTATAGGGTAGCCCCGCCCATATAGTTGCCACCAGTATAGGTTAGATAGGTAGGTGCCCCCATTATAGGTTATATAGGTTAGATAGTTAGGTTCCCCCAGTATAGATTAGATAGGTAGGTGCCTGCAGTATAGGTTAGATTGGTAGGTGCCAGCATAGGTTAGATAGGTAAGTGTCTGTAGTATGGGCTAGATAGGTAGGTTCCTGCAGTATAGGTTAGATAGGTAGGTTCCCCCAGTATAGGTTAGATAGGTAGGTTCCCCCAGTTTAGGTTAGATAGGTAGGTGCGCACAGGTCAGGTTAGATAGGTAGGTTCCCACAGTTTAGATTAGGTAGGTAGGTTCCCACAGTATAGGTTAGATAGGTAGGTTCCCCCAGTAAAGGTTAGATAGGTAGGTTCCCCCAGTTTAGGTTAGATAGGTAGGTGCGCGCAGTTCAGGTTAGATAGATAGGTTCCCACAGTTTAGATTAGATAGGTAGGTTCCCACAGTATAGGTTAGATAGGTAGGTTCCCCCAGTATAGGTTAGATAGGTAGGTTCCCCCAGTTTAGGTTAGATAGTTTGGTTCCCCCAGTATAGGTTAGATAGGTAGGTTCCCCCAGTTTAGGTTAGATAGGTAGGTGCGTGCAGTTCAGGTTAGATAGATAGGTTCCCACAGTTTAGATTAGATAGGTAGGTTCCCACAATATAGGTTAGATAGGTAGGTTCCTCCAGTATAGTTTAGATAGGTAGGTTCCCCCAGTTTAGGTTAGATAGGTAGGTGCACGCAGTTCAGGTTAGATAGATAGGTTCCCACAGTTTAGATTAGATAGGTAGGTTCCCACAGTATAGGTTAGATAGGTATGTGCGGGGGTGGAGGGGGGGGGAGCGGACATAGCAGTTATAACTCACCTTTTTCAGCCCATCCCCTGCTGCTTCTTTGTCCTTCCTTTCCCGGCATCTTTCTCATTAGTAACAGCGCCCCCATGATGAAATGTGGTACGTCATCACAGGGGGCTCTGTTACCATGCAATGGACACTGGGAAAGGAAGGACATTGAAGCTGCGGGGGATCGGCTGAAGAAGGTGAGTTATAACTGTTATGTCCGCTTCCCCCACTGCTGCACTCCCCCTCCTGCCGCATAATCCGGCGCCCTGGGTGATTGCACGTATCGCACGCCTATAGAATCGGCGCTGATTAGAATTCAGCTTTTTGGGCTTTTTGGCAGCTTGTTAAAGTGAATGTTTACCGCTATCAAAATAAAAAAGTCAGATACTCACCTAAGGAGAGGGAAGGCTCGGTCCTAATGAGCCTTCCCTCTCCTCTCCCGGTGCCCGGTCCCGCGCAGGATCCCCCGTAGCAGTATTCAACCAGTTCGGTCAAATACTGCCACTTCCGCTGCCGAAGGGATGTTTCGGAAGCCTTCGGGAGCACTCTATGACGCAATCGCGCGTGCGTAGTATGGAGCAGCCCGTCTTCGGAAGCCCGAGTGCTCTCGAAGACCTCCGAAGTCCCTGCGGCAGCAGACATTAACAGGGGAGCCAGCACCGAAGGCACCGGGAGAGGAGAGGGAAGGCTCATTAGGACCGAGCCTTCCCTCTCCTTAGGTGAGTATCTGACTTTTTTATTTTGATACCCATTGGCTTTAAAAAAGTAAAAAAAAAAAAGAAACAGTGTATGCAGCATCAGAGCCATAACATCCACAAGGCAAACCTAAGCAGCAGCCGATGGCCTGGAGAGTGTGTGTGTGTGTGTGTGTGGGAGGGGGGGGATGGTGGAGCTTGCCTCCACTAAATGCTACTAAAAAGGACAGGTGATCATCAGTGTTTGGCAAAAACTGCTATCTTGCCTCGGGTCTCTTATATCATAATCCATCAAACCGCTGACTATATTCCAGCTTTACAATGCCATATGCTTCTCCTCGCTGTAACGTTACTTGCTGTCTCTCCTATAATGGAGATTCTGGTTATAGTAGTCCCGTACTGGGAATACACAGTGAAGATCACACTTTTGCTGGCTATCCGCTCAGCTACAGATGTCTGCTGATAACTTCATAAGATACTGATGTTACCTCCTTTCAAACGGAGCTGGTTCAAGTCAGACCTTGCTGCGGCGTCTTGCAGCTTACAGGTACCTGTCACCGCCAAGGATTGCAGTTTTACCCGCAGACATGCCAACCATGCGTTCCCCGTCTAGACGCTCAGGGCGCTGTTTGGATCCAGCGCGTAGGCCACGCCCACAACTCTTAATTCTTAATTAAATTTAGTCTGTGCACTTACACACAGACACTGAGAAATGAGGCAACACTTCAAACACAATTTAGTGATAACACAGGCCCTGCAGCAGTTGTGGAAGAAAAAAGGTTGTTTTATATGGCACACAATTCAATATCATTGGGCACGTGTGCGTCTCTGTGCCAGTGTGCTGTCTATGCACTAACAAACAGACACTGAGAATATGCACCAACACTTCAATTAAGTGATAATGATAACACAGGCCCTGCAGCAGTTGTGGAAAAAAGGTGGTTTTATATGGCACACAATTCGATATCAGAGTAAGTGTGTGGCTCTGTGCTGTCTGTGCACTAACACACAGACACTGAGAAATGCAGCAACAGTAGTTTAAACAAAATACAGTGATAATAACGCAGGCCCTAGAGCATAGTTTCTCAACGTGTGGTACGCGTACCCCAGGGGGTACTTCTGAGGGTTCCAGGGGGTACTCGGGCTTGATATACTTAACCAAGAATAACAAATTTAGAGTTTTAGAAAATGACCATTCTTATTTACACAAAGCCAAGTTAGTATTTTAGCTAATTATAAGCAATAGTAAAAGCTTGGAAATGGTTTAAAACCAATTATAATGTACTATGATTAAATATATATTTGTCAAGGGGTACTTGTGATAATGTTTACTATGCTAGGGGGTACTTCGTGAGTACAGGGTTTTAAAAGGGGTACACATTAATAAAATGTTGAGAAACACTGCCCTAGAGCACTATTGTGCTTGTAGTGGGCACTGGTGGGTGCCTGTGGGCTGTGTAGGAGTGTCTCACACACAAAAAAAAACTGCAGTAGGATGAAGTAGCCCTCAGAAGGGCTTTTTGGGATGATTAAACTGCCCTGGAGCACTATTGTGCTTGTAGTGGGCACTGGGCCCAATTATGTTGTATGGGGGTGGGTCGAATAAAGCCGAGTGCTCACGACGAGCACAAATTCCTGATCTTCGCTGAATACTGTTTGAATACTGTTCGCCGGCGAACTATTCGGGCCATCTCTACTAATAGGACTATTCGTTTATTGGATTATTTCTATTACATTAGCTTTTCTTAGTGGGCAGTAACATGCTCTTGTGATTTACAATAGATTAGTGGTTGTTAAGTCAACAACTTTAAGGTTTTAAGGAAACATGAAAGTTACAGATTTACCATCCAGAGGGTCCAGAGACAAATACGTGACATATTTCCCACATAGAGAGAAGCCTCTGGATGGACCCACTCCATAGTGGAGCCTCCGATGATCTGCAGGATCCCTCTGAACATACTGTATGTGATTAGAGCTTGTTGGATATTTTCCCATGGCTGCGCTCCCCACTCTGTACCAGCCGCTTTGGCTTAATGTGCAGGCTCAGCCATACTCAGCATAGGCAGCATGGCCACGCCCATACAGCGAGGGGGGCGTGGCCACAAACTAAAAGAGGGAAGCCTCTGGACCATCCATTATGTAACTTTTTTGTTTAAGTCTCAGGCTCAGTGGGGCTCATCCGGATTCCGGATATCCGAACTACCCAGATAATCTGAACTTTTTCAGCTATCCAACCTCGGATCCAGATTCCAGATTTCTGTGCAAATCCGAATAGCACTACACATATATTTATCCGCAATCCGGATATCCGGTCGGATATCGGTTGGATATCCAAATCTGGATACTGTAACAATGGAGATGACGTCCATAACATCACTGAGCCAATCAGAGGGCTCCCAGCCTAAGCCCTAGCAACCAATCACAGAAGGGAACCCTGGCCAGCCCCTCCTGACCTCATTGAGCCAATCAGAGGGCTCCCAGCCTAAGACATAGCACCCAATCACAGAAGGGAACCCTGGCCAGGCCCCCCTGTATTTTAAGGAGGGGTGCCATGATGAGAAATCTCGTCCTTGCTTGTGACTGCTCACTGAGAGACATGCTCCAGTGCTGCTGGCCTAGCAAGTGCTGTATACAGTGATAAACCTAAAGCTTTTCAGTGATTAACACCTTCACTATCACTACACTATTGTTCTATTGTTTATTAGGTAGCTAGCTTGATTTCATTTCGTGACAGTCAGAGTGTGTGCTGCAGGCCTGCAGCAGCTGCTATAGGTTCTGTCCTGTGTCTGTTAGCTGCTGGCCTGCTATTAGCCTTAGCTACAGTATAGGTTAGGGAATAGGATTACTGTGTTATTGTGTAGTTAGTACTGCAGTCAGTGCTAGTTAGATGTTAGAGTAGTACTACTGTATTAACTTACTACAGAACTGCTGTGATGAGCAGTGCCAGTGTGACAGTTAGTATGCACTAGTTTCTTCTCCTCTGCTGTCTGTCACTCCGTGCTGATTTGCTTTAAAGTCTAACCCCGATTTCAATAAAGTACACGTACCCCGCATCATGTGGCTGAAGCAATCTGGTGCTGTTAGTGGTCAGACTCGGAGCACCAGAACCCCCTCTGCCACTCCTGCCGAAACTGAGGCATGTTCAGGCAGCCAGTCATTAGTGGCCTCCTCTGCTCCCTACACCACTTCCCGTGCAAGAAAAAAACGCCAGACCCTGTTGGGCGAGTCTTTCCTTGTTGTTGGCAAGAGGGGGACATGAGGTGGCTGGGAATCACTATGCCTGCCTTACCACCCTTTACCACCACCACCAAAACCTCCTGGCTCCTCCTGATTAACTATTACTAACTAAGCTGCCTGGTTCACAATTTTTTTTATAGCCGTGGTACCACCAGCGCTACGTGCCACGTACACGTGCCATGTACATGTGCCATGTTCCACGTTCATGTGCCACGTCCGGCATGCTTCTGGCACACGTTACACCTGCTGCTGCTGCATTGCCCTGCTCCTGCTGCCTGTGCTGCTCCCACCACTAGGGTGCCACAGGCCACTGATACCACCTATATTTCACCCAAAACACAATTATTGCATAATTTTTCGGAGGTGTCCGGGCTGAAAACTGTCATGTCCCAGTTGTGCGGTTGGACTTTGGACACAATGTGGGCTGCACGACCGCTGTCTGGAACCTAGTCCTGATGTTAATTGACAGCCTTTTTTGGGGGGGTCCCCACATCATCAATTAGTGTTTCATTTAAAAAACAAACAAACATGATGCTACATTTAAGAAGCAATTTAAAGGCCACTTGCGGTTTTCTATTCGAATATCAGAATCCGCCCGGATAATGGGTTTGGATATATGCATGTACGCAGATAACAGAAAGTTCGGATTCGGATATCTGGGTATCCGGATCCGAATCAATTTGGATTTTG
Organism: Hyperolius riggenbachi; assembly: GCF_040937935.1. Classification (NCBI taxonomy): domain Eukaryota; kingdom Metazoa; phylum Chordata; class Amphibia; order Anura; family Hyperoliidae; genus Hyperolius; species Hyperolius riggenbachi. The sequence goes on along the minus strand of NC_090646.1, from coordinate 19,024,505 downwards.
AAAAGGGGTATCCGAGCAGCACTGCTCAGGCTTGCTTTAATGTTTATTTATTGGTTCATCATATCAGAAAACACATTTTGTATTAGAAACATGTGCTTTATCAACTTTATTTTTTTTACAAAATGGAAAGGATTCATGCAAATATTTGGGCACTATTTTGGTTTGTAGACTGAGCAACTGCCTTTTAGTAGATCATGTTTTTTTTTTTTTTCTTTATAAAGAAAACTCACAGAATCCAAAGCATGTCAGATTTTTTTCTGCCTACTTCAAGCTACAGGAACATAGGAGGAATGTGATTTATAGTGCATTTTAATCTGGCAGAAATGTGCTTCCTGTATGTATGTGTACACATGTATTTTACATTTTTTTTTTGCAGTAGTGGTCCTTAAACCACTTGACCACTACCAGTTGTGTGCCCCTTATGGACCAGAGCAATTTTCACCTTTCAGCGCTCCTCCCATTCATTCACTAATAACTGTATCACTGCTTATCACACCGAAATGATCTATATCTTATTTTTTTGCCACCAATTAGGATTTGGATGTTACGTTTTGCTAGGAATTATTTTGTTTTCTATGCATTTTATGGGAAATAATAAGAACAAAATTGAAACAAAATCATTATTTCTCACATTTTAGCCATTTTATTTAAAAATAAAATGTGCAACTGTGGATTAAACCCACACATTATTATTTCTCATTTGACCTGGCTATTACAATATTTAAATTATGTCCCTAGTACAATGTATGGTGACAATATTTTATTTGGAAATAAAACGCTATCTTTTCAGTTTTGTTGTTTGTTTACCCTATATCACTAATTACAAGTCCTTATGTGCAAAAACAACTGTAAAATACCCTCATGGCATACATAGTAAAAAAAAAAAAAAACACATTGAGTCCCTAAGGTAATTATGTTGTTTTTTTTTAAATGTCTCTCTTTTTTTATTTTGATAACTATCGGAGGGGGGAGCTAAGAGGTTAATGAATAGGGGATTTATTATTGTTATTTAGTTAAACCACTTCCACCCCCCAAAGGGTTTTTACCCTAATGGACCAGATCAACGTTCACCTGTCAGTGCTCCTCCCTTTCATTCACCAATAACTTTATCACTACTTTTCACAACAAAATAATCTATACCTTGTTTTTTTCGCCACCAATTAATCTTGTTTTGGGTGGTACATTACGCTAAAAAATATTTTATTTTAAATGCATTTTAACAGGAATAATAAGAAAAAATGGGAAAGATTAATTATTTCTCAGTTTACGACCATTATAGTTTTAAAATAAAATGTGCTACTATGAATAAAACCCACATATTTTATTTGCCCATTTGTTTTGGTTATTACAATGTTTAAATTATGTCCCTAGTACAATGTATGGCAACAATTTTTATTTGGAAATAAAGGTGCATTTTTTTCAGTTTTGCGTCTGTCACTAATTACAATCCCATATGTGCAAATATAACAGTAATATACTCTCATGCTCTACATGGTAAAAATGCGGAGTCCCTAACGTACCGTATTTTTCGCCGTATAAGACGCACTTTTTCTCCCCCAAAAATAGGGAAAAAAAGTCCCTGCGTCTTATACGGCAAAAGCAGGGAATTCTCGACTTAGAAGCGCCCGCCGATACGGACTGTGACCCGCCGCCACGTCGGGAATTCCCTGCCTGTGTGGCTGCACCCGACGTATGCCTCTGCCCGCTCCCCATGCCTGTAATGTGTCGGCGTGTGTAATATGCCCCATCCCGCTGTGTGCCTTATTTCTGCGTGCCCCCGCTAGTGTATAATATGCCCGCTCCCCCGCCTGCCTTATCTCCCTCCCCCATGTGGTTGCTGCCCCCCCCCCCCGGGTGTTAATCTGCAGCGGCTTACCTCTCCGCCATGCCTGCGAAGATTGGAGACCTCCTTCACAGCCGCTCATCTCGCTCTAGTGATAGGCATGTGTTAATGACGCACATAGCGGGAGGGAACATATTACACACTCACACGCCGGACACATAACAGGCATGGGGAGTGGGCAGAGGCAACGGTCGGGTGCAGCCACAATTTACACACATGCGGGGGACACAGGCACATGGGGCAGGCATGAGGGACACATAGAGGACACTGCAGGCATGGGTGACACAGGGGACACATGGGGGACACAGGCACATGGGGCAGGCATGAGGGACACATGAGGCATACATAGGTGACACATGGGGACACAGGCACATGGGGCAGGCATGAGGGACACAGAGGACACATGGGGGACACAAGCACATGGGGCAGGCATGAGGGACACACAGAGGACACATGGGACATGCATGGTTGCCCCAGAGGACACATGGGACAGGTATGGGGGACACAGAGAACACATAGGGCAAGCATATAGGGCAGGCATGGGTGACACAGGGCACATGGAGCATGTATGAGGGACACACAGATGACACATGGGGTATGCATGGGTGACATAGAGGACACATGGGGCATGCATGGGTGACACATGGGGCAGGTATGGGGGACACAGAGGACACATAGGGCATGCATGGGGGACACATAGGGCAGGCATGGGGGACACATGGGGCATGTATGAGGGGCACAGAGGACACATGGGGCAGGTATTGGGGACACAGAGGACACATGGGGAGACGATGGGACACAGGAGGCTACCATTTGAGGGATAACATGTACAAGGCGCTCCGGGAATATGGACGCACCAGGTTTAGTATATATATATTTTTTCTCTGGTTTTTGCCCTCTAAACCTGGGTGCGTCTTATATTCCGGAGCGTCTTATACGGCGCGAAAAACGGTAACTATTTATGTTTTTTTTTGTGGTAACTATGGGGAGGGCAGGGAGGGAGAGGGAGGTGTTAATTTATTTTTATTTACTTTAAAGTGTGTAAAAATGTAGTGTAAAATGTGGTGTTCTGCGGGTTCCAAAGGGTAAGTGTGGCGGGGGAGGGGGATTGCTCGGGGATGGTAGCAGCGACAGGGCTGTCAGAAAGGACCTTCAGTGCAGGAAGAGGGATTGTCGCTGACAAGAGAAGTCGCCTAGATCAACAAAGTTTTGACTACCTGAGCTTTGCTAAGATGAATGAGGCATGGATCCCGGAGGGTTACTGCCTGCCAGGGTTGCTTGGATATCCTGATCATAAATACGAGTGATCACGAGCACAACTCCGACCACTTCCGAATTGACTCATGATCACAATCATGAGTAGAAAGGGATATCCGACTCAAGTGCGGTTTCGAATAACCGCATGTAATCCCGAATCACGGGTTAGTATTCGTGATTAAAAACTAAAGATGGCCAGAACGGTTTACCGGCGAACTTGTTCACGCGCACAACAGGGGTTCGGGTTTGCGGCAAATCATGAACACATAGCGAGTTCAACCCGCCCCCTATACCACATCATTGGGCTAAACTTTGACCCTCTAAATCACAGTCAGCAGACACGTGGCAGCCAATCCGCTTGCACTCCCTCCTTGCTGATATTTGTTGCTGAAAAGCACCACAAAAAAGCTCTTTTGAGAGCTAATGTTCTTGTGATGTGTATTGTTTTTGTGATCACTGACAGTCACTTTGACCAATGAACGGGAACACATGTTCCCATTTACCGATCAGTGTACTAATGGGCGGGGATGAGAGCAGGAGCATGCGCGGCAGGTGATCACAGCAAGGTACGTTTATCTACACCCTTGGAGCTAAGATGAGGTCTCAATGGATATAGATATACTGGGGCCGGACTGAGAGGTAACTTTAAGTGACATTTGACATTATGAAATAGACATTAGTATGTACAATGCCAAACCACACAAATACATAGGCTGTGTTGCCTTTCTTTTTTCTCTTGCTGAAAGAGTAAATATTCAGCAATGCAACTGACAGTCATTCTCCAGTTGGGATCCAGTCGGATTATAGCGTCCCTCACTAATAAGGAATGACAGCCATTAAATTCTTTCCTGGCAGAGAACTGGGCCTCTGAGAGCAGGGGGCACATAAAAGGTTAGAAGTTCATACATTTTAGCATGGGGCATTTTGTTTCATTGAGCTGAGACAAAGCAATAAATCAGCTGTTTTACGTTTAGACATACTATAAAAACATAAAACTGTGGGATATCTTTCATTTTCAGGAGTAGGAGGATAGACACAAGTGTTTATCTCATTATTCGTTTATTTTCACTTAAGTTTCGCTTAAGGTTTCGGCAAGGGCATTAGTGAGCTCAAATGCATCCACATTATTGATGATCGTATTCGGCTAATTCCGATTACGTGACATTTTGCATACATTTTCACAATTATGCCTATACGTAATTACTAATTGTTAATTCAATTGATTTTGTATAAGCATTTGTAATTACACATGAATTTATGCATAATTTCTGCCAACTTTGTCGGTGAATAGCAAAGCCCCTATACAGTGGCTTGCAGAAATATTCGCCCCCCTTGAAGTTTTCCACATTTTGTCACATTACTGCCACAAACATTCTTCAATTTTATTGGAATTCCACGTGAAAGACCAACACAAAGTGGTGTACATGTGAGAAGTGGACTAAAAATCATACAGGATTCCAAACATTTTTTACAAATCAATAACTGCAAAGTAGTGTGTGCATAATTATTCGGCCCCCTTTGGTCTGAGTGAAGTCAGTTGCCTATAGACATTGCCTGATGAGTGCTAATGACTAAATAGAGTGCACCTGTGTGTAATCTAATGTCAGTACAAATACAGCTGCTCTGTGACGGCCTCAGAGGTTGTCTAAGAGAATCTTGGGAGCAACAACACCATAAAGTCCAAAGAACACACCAGACAGGTCAGGGTTAAAGTTATTGAGAAATTTAAAGCAGGCTTAGGCTACAAAAAGATTTCCAAAGCCTTGAACATCCCACGGAGCACTGTTCAAGCGATCATTCAGAAGACAAGGCCGTCCACCTAAACTCACAGCCCGAAAAGGAGAGCGCTGATCAGAAATGCAGTCAAGAGGCCCATGGTGACTCTGGACGAGCTGCAGAGATCTACAGCTCAGGTGGGAGACTCTGTCCATAGGACAACTATTAGTCGTTCACTGCACAAAGTTGGCCTTTATGGAAGAGTGGCAAGAAGAAAGCAATTGTGAACAGAAAAGCTTATGAAATCCCATTTGCAGTTTGCCACAAGCCATGTGGGGGACACAGAAAACATGTGGAAGAAGGTTCTCTGGTCAGATGAGACCAAAATGGAACTTTTTGGCCAAAATGCAAAACACTATATGTGGCGGAAAACCAACACTGCACATCACTCCGAACACACCATCCCCACTGTCAAATATGGTGGTGGCAGCATCATGCTCTGGGGGTGCTTCTCTTCAGCAGGGACAGGGAAGCTGGTCAGAGTTGATGGGAAGATGGATAGAGCAAAATACAGGGCAATCTTGGAAGAAAACCTCTTAGAGTCTGCAAAAGACTTGAGACTGGGCTGGAGGTTCACCTTCCAGCAGGATAATGACCCTAAACATAAAGCCAGGGCAACAATGGAATGGTTTAAAACAAAACATATCCATGTGTTAGAATGGCCCAGTCAAAGTCCAGATCTAAATCCAATCGAGAATCTGTGGCAAGATCTGAAAACTGCTGTTTACAAACGCTGTCTATCTAATCTGATTGAGCTGGAGCTGTTTTGCAAAGAAGAATGGGCAAGGATTTCAGTCTCTAGATGTGCAAAGCTGGTAGAGACATACCCTAAAAGACTGGCAGCTGTAATTGCAGCAAAAGGTGGTTCTACAAAGTATTGACTCAAGGGGCTGAATAATTACGCACACCCCACTTTGCAGTTATTTATTTGTAAAAAATGTTTGGAATCATGTATGATTTTGATTCCACTTCTCACGTGTACACCACTTTGTATCGGTCTTTCACATGGAATTCCAATAAAATTGATTCATGTTTGTGGCAGTAATGTGACACAATGTGGAAAACTTCAAAGGGGCCGAATACTTTTGAAAGCCACTGTATATGTTATTGCTACCAAAATTGCTACATATGTTAAGGAGAATAGTGAGTACAAGTCAAAAAAAATAATCTTTCAAAAGATTGTAGACTGTAGTTTTTGAGGAAATCGATTTGAAAAATACAAAGAAAAATGGTTTTTAAATTCAGAAAGGTTTAAAAACCATCTTTCTTTGCATTTTAAACATCAATTTTCTCAAAAACTACAGTCTACAATCTTTTTAAAGATTCTGTTTTTTACCTATACCCACTATTCTCCTTAGCATATGTAGCAATTTTGGTAGCAATAGCATGTATGGGGGCTTCTTTGCTATTCATCGACAAAGTCTGTGTGAAATGTCACGTAAATAACGTGAAAATTCATGTATAATTACGAATGCTTACAATTACAAATGAAACAAATCATGCTTTTCCCCAAAATTTTGCATTATGATTATGATGCTTAAATGCAAATTACGATGCGTAATTACGCATAAGTGTAATATCTGCTTATCACTAATCCACATGATATTTAAATTATGCAGCACAGTGTTGGAGGATTATTATTATTATTATTTATTGTATTTATAAAGTGCCAACATATTACGCAGCGCTGCACAATAGATAAAAGGGTTAACATACAAGGTAAAACATACAGAAACTCACAACAAAACAAGATCATGCAAAGGATTTGATAACAATACAGTGTCATAGGTCAAAATAGAGACTGTTCTAGTCCACAAGAGGGGTGATTGTCAGTAAGATTGCATAATCAAGCTGGACACACTGGGGAGGAGGGCTTTGCCAGAGGCTTACAATCTAAAGGGTGGGGTGGAGACCATAGGTGCATCTTTTGAGAGGGTGTCTAACACAACATATTATGGTGCTGGTGTAGGGGGGGAGGCGAGCATGAAGAGGTGAGTCTTGAGAGCTTGTTTGAAGGTATTAAAGGTGGGGGCGATTCTGACGGCTGGTGGGAGCGAGTTCCAGAGAGTAGGGGCAGCCCTGGTGAAGTCCTGCAATCGTGCATGTGACTGAGTTATGCGTGGTGCTGCTAGGCGCAGGTCATTGGAGGATCAGAGGGGGCGGGCGGGTATGTGCCTGTGGACCAGATCAGAGACGTAGGTCGGGCAGGTCTTGTGCACTGATTTGTAGGCCAAGCACAGGATTTTGAAATTGATCCTAAAACTGATGGGGAGCCAGTGTAGTGCTTTACAGAGCGGAGTTGTAGAGGTGCAGCGATGAGAAGAATGTATCAGTCTGGCTGCCGCATTCATTACCAATTGAAGTGGGGCAGTATGGTTAGAGGGGAGGCCAGACAAAAGAGAATTGCAGTAGTCTAGGCGGGAGATGACAAGGGCATGGATAAGGAGTTTAGTGGTGTCAGGGGACAGGTAGGAGCAGATTTTGGAGATGTTGCAGAGGTGGAAGTTGCAGGATCTGGCAACACCTTGGATGGGGCCAGCAGTGATTAAAGTGTTGGACTTTGATCTAAAAAGGCTGACACTATACTGGATTTTTTTCTGGAACAGCTCCAGGACCTGCAGCCATGTTCTCTTATGTTGGACTTTGGAACTGGTAAATGTCAATATCGGACAAAGGAGGATGACATGGGATTGGAAAGAGTTAATGACCATTACATATGGACTAGTAAGTAGATATTGCACAAACACTCCTAAATACTTCATTCTTCATCTTCTTAGTGAATCAGCATCAATATTCTGTATATTTCTGTTGTGTAATAAGGGTATATATTTTTACCTCTCACTAGCTGATTTATTCATGTGTTATTAGCTGCACCATATTATTGTTTATGTAGCTGCATTTGCTGTGTTGTCATTGTTGGAAAGTACTGTGAAAGATGTCACTACATAAACTATTGAAAGATGTCACTACATAAACTATCCAAAATAATAATAAAGATAATAATTACAAAAATAACTGATAGGTTTCCCCCAGGCTCCATAGTTTCCTCACACACATCACTACATCCTGTTTAGGACAGGAAACTGGGACCCCCTGTGAGGGACAGTCAGTAAAGTAAATTGTGCAGTGCTTGATGGATAGCACTACTAAATGTCAACATTATATAATAATGGGAAATTTATGTTTTCACCTTTACAGTAATGATCCACAAGGGTTCTTTAATTTTTTGGTATTTCGTTTTGCCGTACATAAAATTAACCAAAATCCTGATATTTTACCCAACATTACTCTGGGATATCGTGCAGCTGAGTCCTCTTTAACTGCTATTCTAAGTGTGAGAAATGTTCTGGGCATTTTATCCGGACCACAGGAGACCATTCCTAATTACTCATGCTCTGGAGGAGACAATCTGGTGGGTTTTATTGGTGATCACTATTCAGCAACAACAATTCCAATGGCACAGATATTAGGTATCTATGGATATTCACAGGTAAGCGTTCAAAAATTGGTGTACTTACAGGGGCGTAACTAGAAGTCACCTCCCCCCCTGCAAGAATTTGTTCCCCCCCCCCCCCCGGTGTCCGCTCAGGGCCGTTATGGGGGGCAGGAAGGGTCGCAGCATGAGGGGAGGGCATTGCACATTGGTGGGGAGGGGGGCAGTCGCCCTTACTCACCTTGGATGCTCCACCTCCAGCATCTATCACTGGCAGCAGTGGCAGCAGACAGGACACATACCTTCATTCACCATCAGAGGTTCTGATCTCTAAGTGCTTCATACTACTTCCTGTTTAAACAGGAAGTAGCGTGAAGTATTTAGAGATCGGAGACCTCTGCTGTGGATGGAAGTATGTGTCCTGTCTGCTGCCACTGCTGCCAGTGATAGATGGGGAGTGCTGACTGAGAGGAGAGCCCGAGGTGAGGGAGGGACTGTCCTCCCTCCCCGCGATGTAGGTGGTCATCTCTCCCCTCATGCTGCGACCCCTCCTGCCCCCCCCAAAACAGCCCTGAGCAGGGCCCAGAGGGCCCCCCCCCCTGCCCCACGGGGGTAGGGGCTGCATCCCCTAATGTTAAGCCCCTGTGTACTTATAAATCTCAGTTACACAAAGTACTTACTTCAACTCCAGAACACCTCTTTGAGTTCCAACTGTAACTAGTCCCCCTTTCATCACAGAGCCGAAAGCAAAAACATTACACAATACCCTATGAGTCTGATGAGCACACATTTTGCATAATCATAATTTTGCATGAAATTTGCAATTGCAATGCAAAATTTTGGGAAAAAAAATCTTTAGTAATCTCAATCGTATCCATCATCAGGGACTGTAATTTGGCAATAAGATGACTTCATGTAATTTTGCTCCTCCAACTTTAGCTGTTAATAGCCGAGCCTCCATACATGCCATCATCACCAAAATTACTAAGTATGTTAAGAGGAAAAGTGGGAGCAGGTCATTTGTATTAATTTTTTTTTTCAAAAAGACCTTGTAGTTTTTGAGAAAATAGATTTCAAAAATTCAAAGGAAAAATGTTTTTTTAAAGAGACACTGAAGCGAATAAAAATGATGCTATTATGATTTGTATGTGTAGTACAGCTAAGAAATAAAACATTAAGATCAGATACATCAGTCTAATTGTTTCCAGTACAGGAAGAGTTGAGAAACTCCAGTTGTTATCTCTATGCAAACAAGCCATTAAAGAGAATCTGTATTGTTAAAATTGCACAAAAGTAAACATACCAGTGCGTTAGGGGACATCTCCTATTACCCTCTGTCACAATTTCGCCGCTCCTCGCCGCATTAAAAGTGGTTAAAAACAGTTTTAAAAAGTTTGTTTATAAACAAACAAAATGGCCACCAAAACAGGAAGTAGGTTGATGTACAGTATGTCCACACATAGAAAATACATTCATACACAAGCAGGCTGTATACACCCTTCCTTTTGAATCTCAAGAGATCATTTGTGTGTTTCTTTCCCCCTGCAGCTATCTTCCACTGAAGTGTCAGGCTTTTTCTTCCTGCAGAGTGCAGACAGCTTTGCCCGTATGTAATTCCTCAGTATGTGAAAGCCCAGCCAGCTCAGAGGAGGATTTATCCAGCTTGTAAAAGATAAGAGAGAAGAGAGAAGCTGCTCTAATCTAAATAATACACAGGCAGTGTGCAGAGAGGGGCCTGGAGGGGGGAGATGCATCACAGAACCACAACACTGAAGAACTTGGCAGCCTTCAAGACACAGGCTGACAAGTCTGACAAGAGAGAGATAAGTTGATTTATTACAGAGATGGTGATAGTAGAACGTGCTGCAGTAAGCCAGAACACATTAGAATAGCTTTTGGAACTTGTAGGATGATAAAAAACAGGATGCAATTTTTGTTACGGAGTCGCTTTAAGCTCTCCGACTAAGTCTTAGTCCTGGAGAGGGCTGTTATCTGACTTTTATTATCTCAACTGTAAGTGAACTGATTACTTTTTCTCTGCTAGAGGAGAGGTCATTACTTCACAGACTGCTCTGAAAGACTCATTTTGAATGCTGAGTGTTGTGTAATCTGCACATATTATAGAATGATGCAATGTTAGAAAAAAACACTATATACCTGAAAATAAAAGTATGAGAATATTTTCTTTGCTGCTAATCTTCTAGTAATTATTCATAGTACACAACCAATTCACTATATCATATTTTTTTTTTTTCGCTTCAGTGTCTCTTTGAACTCAGTAAAATTACATGTTGCTGTGGTACATTTTAAATGGAACCTAAAGGTCCTCAGCTTAATTACCTGGGCTTCCTCCAGCCACCTGTAGTCATCCTGGTCCCTCACTTTTTTCTTTTCTCTTCAGCCCATCTGAAAGCTGCAGGCCACACAATTTGCTTGCACTCCCATCGGCAGGAGTTTTCTGGCTTGTGTAGTTACACTTCACATGCGTCGGCCAAATGCTCCCGGTTCAGAGAGCACAAGGGCACAAGGACAGATAGTTGGTAGATGTGTATAAACCAGATATCAGACAATTACTAGCATAGGAGGGGCTGTGGGTCACTGCTAACAAATGCTGTGGACTGCACTGTGATCTGCTGACTATTAGGGACCCAGAAAGTATGTGCATCCCTGGATACTGCTCTTTCAGAACTTGTACTATGTACAGCGCTACGGAAGATGTTGGCGCTATATAAATAAAAAAATAATAATAGTAATAAAAAAACACCCCCTATATGAGATGCAACAACCACCCCCGTGTTGACAGTAGCCATGGCATTTCCTACCCTCTGCTTTTACGCGAGTCAATACTTTTTCCTGGTTTCTGAGGTGAATGTTGGGGGGTCGGCTTATACACGAGTCGGCTTGCACGCAAGTATATACGGTAATTGTGCAAAATTGCAAATGTATTGTGCAAAATCAATTGAATTTCAGAATTGCAATTATGTGTGGCTTTAATTGTGAAATTCCACACAAAATGTATATATAGATATACAAACAGAGAGGTACCTACTAGCACACTGCAGTCCATAAACCTACATGCTGGTTCCAATTACAGGCCCTTTGATTTCTACACTACTATTGTACACAAACCCTACCTTGCTGGTGGGGGGGGGGGGGGGTTAATGACCAGAACAACCATGTGTCTCCCCAACTGGCAGCAAAGAAGGTTAATGGTGCTCTATCCTGCTCCCAAAAGTGATGTGGTAGCTGAATGGAACTGCTGACTCTGAGAAAAAGTCGCCCTGTGTAATACAATGTAACTATGGAAAGATGGATATCATTTTAAAGCTCTCTTTCTCCTCTTTCTGATGACACATAAATCGCCACCCTACACCTTTTAGTTTTCTCTATTTTTGCGATCGAAATCGCGGCCGTGGCAATTTCGATCGCGAAAATAGCGAAAACCAAAAGGCGTAGGGCGGCGGTTTATATATCATTGGAAAGAGGAGAAAGAGAGCTTTAAAATGATATGCATCTTTCAGGGACGTAACTAGACATCACTTGCCCCCCCTACAAAACTTTGGATGCCCCCCCCCCCCCTCACTTTCTGCACAGGAAAAGGACCAATGTGTTTTCCCCATGCAGATAAAAACACTTAGACTTAAAGGAAACGTCAGGCAATCTATGCTACCCCCAGATCTACTTACACGGGGCTTCCTCCAGCCCTTTGCAGCCGACAAGTCCCTCGTTGCAGCTCTGTTTCCAGTACATACATACACACAAAGACTTACTACATGAGAGCACATGCTATATGGAGGAACAACAATGACATGCTGAACATAAGATATAGGCAGCACGGTGGCATAGTGGTTAGCTCTCTCGCCTTGCAGCGCTGGGTCCCTGGTTCGAATCCCAGCCAGGGCACTATCTGCAAAGAGTTTGTATGTTCTCTCCGTGTCTGCGTGGGTTTTCTCCGGGCACTCCGGTTTCCTCCCACATTCCAAAAACATACGGATAAGTTAATTGGCTCCCCCTAAAAAATTGGCCCTAGAGTACAGTACTTACACTACATAATATATAGACATATGGCAATGGTAGGGATTAGATTGTGAGCTCCTTTGAGGGACAGTTAGTGACAAGATATATATATACACTGTACAGCGCTGCGTAATATGTCGGCGCTATATAAATACTAAATAATAATAATAATAATATAGTATTCATTCACTGTAACTTTGGCAAAACATTCAGAATGTCACTGATTGATACTGTTATTACAAGATTTTGGACTCAGTATGAGACAACCAGCTCTCAATGAAGCAGCAACAGTCAGACATCAATCTCCACTCCATTGTGTTGTAAAATTAATCAGAGCCATAAGGTCATTAGCCCGTGTGATAACAATCTAGGAATCCTTCTGCTGAAAAGGGAAAGTCTACAACTTTTTTTTCAAAATGTGACTCCTTTGTTTGTAAGGTTGTACATCAAATCTTTAGAATTTTGCAGCAGTGAGAGACAGATGTTTTTTTTATGAACCCTAGGGAGCAGGGACAGTGTACAAATTCCAAAGTGTGTGTGATTCCTTATCTGTGTGGTGGACACATGCAGTCAATATAACAATTCTGTGAGAGCAGAATACGTTTTTTTTTTCTCCATGCCCTTAGCTGTCAGTCTCTCAAACTTTTCCCCCTGTGGCATCTGGGCCCCCCTGCGGAGGCATCCCTTGCAGGGTCTATTGTTACGCCCCTGGCATCTTTCCATAGTTTCTGCACTGCTCGGAGTCCCTTTAAGTGTGTGTGTGTGGGGGGGGGGGGGGGGGGGAGGGAGGATATGAGTATGTGGAGTGAGTTCAAAAGGCTGACGGCCAAGGGAAAAAAAGAGTTCCTGTGCCTAACAGTCCTGGTAAAGATGAACCAGAGCCTCCGGCCTGATGGGAGCAGGCTGAAGAAGTGATGACCGGGGTGAGAATTCCTGTCATGTTATCATTGCTGGGGGTTGTGTGAAGTAGATGACCATTCTTTCAAGCCTCTGTTAAGGTGGTTGTGAATTCATTGAAGGTCACCACTCTGCCTTCTTTGCTCGATACTTCTTTAATCTGCACCAGTTAGTTGTTCATGACATGCATACCTGTTCTTGAACCTTCCAAGCAGTTGACCTGGGTTTGATTCATGGCCAATATATGTGAGCTGGCTTTTGACATCCTACAAATCCCTGGAAGACAAGACAGGAGGAGGAGGAGAGGGAGAGGATAAGGATTTCTTTTAAATAAAAAAAAAAGACATCCAAATTCCCGAACACAAATTATTGGCCGAATTTGCAATCATTCGGCCAAATTTGACAGGCACTATTCGGGTAGATTCAAAATCGAATCATCAGAATTCAGATTCAGATTCGAATTCGGCAACCATGAAAACTGACCCAAATTTTCGGGTACATAACAAATTCGCAAATTTGGAGAGCAACCCTGCCTGTGGCCAGAGCTGTCACAATTTGCTATCCAACTTCTGTCTTGCCCTGCCACAAGCGTCCTGTCAGAAAGGACCTTCAGCGCAGCTGGAGGCATTGTCACTGAGAAGAGAAGTCGCCTAAGTCTCAAAAGTGTTCAGTACCTCACCTTTATAAAAATGAATAAGGCATGGATCCCGGAGGGCTACTGCCCGCCTGAAGACTAAGTCAGTCCTCACGCACAGCATCTCTGCCTGCACACCGTGTGACTGGCTGCCTGCCCCAAGACTAAGTCGGTCCCCACACAGCATCTCTGCCTGCAAGCCGCTTGACTGCCTTCTCTGTCACCACCAACAGGGTCCAGGACTAGCTAGCAGCGGCTGCTACAATAATGTTTCTGGTGCGTGTACATGCCTGCCTCATTTTTCTGGCTGCACTGCAGCTGCAACAACAAAACAAGGCATGTACATGTGTCAATTTCCCTTTGTGATCATTACCTTGCCGCGGTGAAGGGGCTTGTGTATCACAATGAAGCAATGACTGCTGGCTATATGAGTGTCTCTGGGGGGGCGGGGTACACCCAAGATAATAAGGTCATGGCTTCATTGTGGACAGACCAAATTCGATCAGCTGGACAGTCACTGTTGTTCTGTCATTGAGCTACTTCAGCCCGGCGACCATATGGGCTTGAAAACTGCCATGGCCTGCACTATTGCCATGGTGCACACCAGTACAGTAGAGTTGGGCCGAACCTCCGATTTTAGGTTCGCGAACCGGGTTCACGAACTTCCGCGGAAGGTTCGGTTCGCGTTAAAGTTTGCGAACCGCAATAGACTTCAATGGGGATGCGAACTTTGAAAAAAAAAATAATTATGCTGGCCACAAAAGTGATGGAAAAGATGTTTCAAGGGGTCTAACACCTGGAGGGGGAATGACGGAGTGGGATATACGCCAAAAGTCCCCAGGAAAAATCTGGATTTGACGCAAAGCAGCGTTTTAAGGACAGAAATCATATTGAATGCTAACTGACAGGCCTAAAGTGCTTTAAAACATCTTGCATGTGTATACATCAATCAGGTAGTGTAATTAAGGTACTGCTTCACACTGACACACCAAACTGTTCACTGAACAGAACAGGTATGCAGTGGCGGGTTCACAGAACAGGTATGCAGTGGTGGGTTCACAGAACAGGTATGCAGTGGTGGGTTCACAGAACAGGTATGCAGTGGCAGGATCACTGAACAGGTATGCAGTGGTGGGTGGGTTCACAGAACAGGTATGCAGTGGCCGGATCACTGAACAGGTATGCAGTGGTGGGTGGGTTCACAGAACAGGTATGCAGTGGTGGGTTCACAGAACAGGTATGCAGTGGCAGGATCACTGAACAGGTATGCAGTGGTGGGTGGGTTCACAGAACAGGTATGCAGTGGCAGGATCACAGAACAGGTATGCAGTGGTGGGTTCACAGAACAGGTATGCAGTGGCAGGATCACTGAACAGGTATGCAGTGGTGGGTGGGTTCACAGAACAGGTATGGAGTGGCAGGATCACTGAACAGGTATGCAGTGGTGGGTGGGTTCACAGAACAGGTATGCAGTGGCAGGATCACTGAACAGGTATGCAGTGGTGGGTGGGTTCACAGAACAGGTATGCAGTGGTGGGTTCACAGAACAGGTATGCAGTGGCAGGATCACTGAACAGGTATGCAGTGATGGGTGGGTTCACAGAACAGGTATGCAGTGGCAGGATCACTGAACAGGTATGCAGTGGTGGGTGGGTTCACAGAACAGGTATGGAGTGGCAGGATCACTGAACAGGTATGCAGTGGTGGGTGGGTTCACAGAACAGGTATGCAGTGGCAGGATCACTGAACAGGTATGCAGCCAGGAAAAGCTAAGCCTAACTAATCTTTCCCTATGAGAGACAGACAGCAGCTCGCCCTACTCTCTCTAATGCAGGCACACGAGTGGCCGTAATGGCCGCCGCTGCCTGCCTTATATAAGGGGGGTGGGGCTCCAGGGGCTAGTGTAGCCTAATTGGCTATACTGGGCCTGCTGACTGTGATGTAGAGGGTCAAAGTTGACCCTCATAGTGCATTGTGGGGCGAACCGAACTTCCGGAAACGTTCGCCTGCGGGAGGCGAACGCGAACCACCGAAGTTCGCCGGCGAACCGTTAGGCCCATCTCTACAGTACAGCACAGCCTTCACTACACAAACAGCTGTGTGCGGTGCATTACACAGTGAGTTTGGTGTAACATCGGCTGACATTGCGGCTGCGCAGGGTATGCCCGCCGTCGCCTTTCTCCCCTGCTCTCAGGCCTCATCCGTTCCGCCGGCGTCTTGCACGCCGAAAACGGTACTGTCTCCTGCTCATATGGTCACTGTCTCGCGTGGGCGTGCGCGGAGACAGGACCTTTATGCTGGAAGAAGGCGCGTCAGCTGACCTGCCTGTCGGCTGACATCAGAGGTGACTCTCGCCGCTCGGATTGGCTGATTACGTGGTGGGCGCGGCTGAGAGCTTTCCTCTGCTCCTTAAGCCTTTGTTCTTCATTCGCAACCTGTCTGCTGTCGTGAATACTTTGTGTTAGCGCTCAGACCTTAGTCTAGTATCCGGTGTGCTTTGATCTGGGAGGAGACCAGGGATTTCCCACAAGACTAGGACTATTGTTATATTGTATTATTGATATTCTGTGTATGACTCTGGCTAATCTCTGACCCTGCTTCTGCTTAACGTTTATGTACCTCTGCCCATCTGATCTCCGTTGCTGAACCCCTACCTGTTTACCTACTACGCTTTTGCCTTCTGATTCTGTACTGCATCTGCCTCTCAGTTATAGAACCTAGCCTGTTTGACCTTTCTACTCACCAGTGGGCCCTTGCCACTGGTGAGCTACTGTTGCTAATAGTACCTTATGCATATAGAGACAGATAGCGTGCATCTTCCGTCTTAAGCATGTAGATTTATTGTCAGTGTTGTACATCAAAATTGAATTCTGTGCATTGCATATTCCATAACTGCATACAAAGTTTGCCAAGTATTGCGCATATATAGTACCTTGCGGTTCCTTGTGAGGGCCTGTCAGCGTGGGAACTCTGACGCTGACAGGCCCTCACAAGGAACCGCAAGGTACTATATATGCGCAATACTTGGCAAACTTTGTATGCAGTTATGGAATATGCAATGCACAGAATTCAATTTTGATGTACAACACTGACAATAAATCTACATGCTTAAGACGGAAGATGCACGCTATCTGTCTCTATATGTATGCTGTTCAAACCTCTTCTTTCCAAGTTGTGGAGCGGAGCACACGTCTTGTATAAGCAACTGTCTACAAGCATATGAAAGTATAGCCTGTCAGCTATTATATTGACCACCTTGGGCACGCCTTACTCGCACCAAGACTGGAAGCAACGCACCCCTTAAAGGAGAAGTGCCACGCCATCCTGTTTCCTTTTACATAACGCTAATAGTACCTTACCAGCTCCTCTGGTAAGGTCTAGTTAAACTATCTAATTACAGTTGCTGATAGTACCTTACCAGCTCCTCTGGTAAGGTCTAGCCAAACTATCTAATTACAGTTGCTGATAGTACCTTACCAGTTCCTCTGGTAGGGTCTAGCCAAACTATACAGTTACTGTTATGTTTAACCCACCAGCTCCTCTGGTGAGGTTGTTGTCATACTAGTTTATTACTGTTTCAGGTAGACCTTCCAGCCCCTCTGGCAAGGCCTATCTAACCATTACGTACTGTTGCACTATTCACACAGTATCATTGCTAGCTATACTTGTATTATTGGTGATTCTGCAGATCATCACATAATCAGGTATTTGTCTGTATTATTGGTGATACTGCAGATCACCTAATAATCAGGCGTCTGAGTTGCAGCACCCAATCGTTACAGAACAGCAGACCAGATATAAAATGGAGACACTGTGCGATTGGGTAGATTTGTTGACTAACACCATTAATGATCTTATCAAAATGGTGAATTTGCAGCAGACCCAGATTGACAAGCTGGTTCAGACAGTTAACCGTGTGAAAGACCCTAATGCACAAGTGTCATCCCCTCTTGCGATTGAACCCAGGATGCCTCCTCCTGAAAAATTCTCCGGGCATCTCTCTGATTTTTGAAATTTTAAACACCAGTGTTTATTATATTTTGAGCTAAGGCCAGTATCGTCAGGTACAGAGGGTCAGAGAGTGACACTAATTAAGACATTATTATCTGGTGATTCGCAATCCTGGGCCTATAGTCTTCCCCAGGGGCATGAGGCTTTGGCCTCAGTTGAAGATTTTTTTAAGGCAATGGCAGTTATATACGATGATCCCGATTTAGCAATGACGTCAGAGAGGAAATTGAAGACCCTCAGGCAGGGGCATAATTCTGTCAAGACTTACGCAGCTGAGTTTAGGAGATGGGCAGTGTCAGCCAGGTGGGGGCAGTATGCACTCTTAGATTGCTTTTTATCGGTGTTATCTGATGCAGTTGCCGATTTGATGTTAGGACACCCCGAACCTAAATCAGTGGACGAGGCCATTTCACTGGCTATATAAATTGATCGGCGAGTTCGCTACCAGAGGCAAGCTCAGAGTAAAGTACCAGGGAGATTTACTTCTGGTACTCTCTTGCCTCCTGTGCCTTCCTCTCCACCTCGTGGTGAGCCAATGCAGATTGGCCAAACCAAGCTCACAGAGGTCGAGAAGAGCAGGAGGCGCAGTGAAAAATTATGTCTTTATTGTGCTGTGAAAGGGAATATGGTATCTACTTGTCCCAAGAAGGTGGAAAACTCTATCGCCTAGGAGTAGCTGGAGGTACTACCCTAGGCGATTCAGTCTTACCTCTAAACAATAAACGTCTCTTACTCCCGTGTTCTATCACCTGGGAAGGGCAGGTTCACTCCACTCAGGCTTTTATAGACTCGGGTTCGGCTGTCAATGTTATGGCTTATGATTTCGCCATCAAGTTTGGTTTACCTTTAACTTCTGTGGGACGACAGGTTCAGATTACAGCAGTGGATGATTCCCCATTACCGATTAAACAGTCTATCCCCCAAACTCCTGTATTATTATGTCAACTAGGGGTCTTACATAAAGAACCAATACAGCTTTTGGTACTCCAGATGTCTACCTCCGCTGTCATTCTGGGTATGCCATGGCTTAAAAAACATTCTCCTCAGATCGACTGGAGTTCCAGACAGTTGTTAAGCTGGTCCCCGTACTGTCATCATCATTGTTTGGAGAGAGTTACCATAGCCGCTACCGAAATTCAAGTTGAGGGGACTTCTGAGCCGTCCTCTGAACCCCCTGAGATAGATATCTGGGTGGATTGGGTACCTACGTTAAGCCCATTCCAACAAGAGGTCCCCAAAGGGAAACCTGAGGGGGTTCTGTTCGTACCATTACAGTTCAGATTTAAGATTCTTCATGCCTTTCATACCCATAAAAATGCTGGTCACCCAGGAATTGCTCGCACACAGGAGTTGTTAGACCGTTGTGTCTGGTGGCCCTTGATAGTGTCTGATTGTAAAGAATTCGTTGGTAATTGCTCTGTATGTGCTAGGAGTAAGTCATCTAGGCGGGCTCCTGTGGGTACCTTGCAGTCACTTCCGGTGCCTGAGCAGCCATGGACCCATGTTTCCATGGACTTTGTGGGGGAAGTGCCTAGATCAGAAGGTAAAACAGTCATATGGGTGGTAGTCGATAGGTTCAGCAAGATAGCCCATTTTATTCCCTTGGATGGACTCCCCACTGCACAGGAGTTGGCAGAGCTCTTCATCCATCACATTTTCAGACTGCATGCAATTCTGGAAAATGTGGTGTCAGATAGGGGATTCCAGTTCGTCTCCAGGTTTTGGAAAGCCTTCTGTCATCATATGGGAATTAATCTATCGTTTTCCTCCGGCTACCACCCACAGACAAACGGGCAAACCGAAAGGGTTAACCAGTCTCTAGAGCAGTTCCTTAGATGTTACGTGGTTGTTGCCCAAATGGATTGGGTCAAATTCTTGCCTGTTGCAGAATTTGCCCATAATAATTTGAAATGTACCTCCTCGGAATTCTCCCCTTTTCAGGTTGTTACTAGGGATGGTCGGAAATGCCAATTTCCGTTTCCGCGGTAAATCCGCATTCCGCCTTTGCCAAATACCGATTCTGCTTTCCGCTACCAATTTCCGCATTCCAATGCGGAATTTCCGCCGGAATTCGCGGAAATTCCACCCGACTTTAACATCGATTTTCTCAAACACTAAAAGGTCTTTTTGAAAACTTTTTTTTGCATCTTGTTCAGGAGATTCTGTTTAATAAACCCTAAAAATTTGGTGTTTCTAGGACTTACGGGGGCTTTGCTATTAACCACTAAAGTCAGCGGATTTTTACTGTAATGTAAATGCAGAAAATAGGCAGATGCAGATTTTCTTCATTTTACATTACAGTAAAAATCCGCCGACTTTAGCGGTTAATAGCAAAGCCCCCGTAACTCCTAGAAGCACCACATTTTCAGGGTTTATTAAACTGAATCTTGTGAACAAGATGCAACAAATGTTTTTCAAAAAGACTTTATAGTTTTTGAGAAAATCGATGTTAAAGTCAGGCGGAATTTCCGCAATTTCCGGCGGAAATTTCCGCAATTTCCGGCGGAAATTTCCGCGATTTCCGGTGGAAATTTCCGCGATTTCCGGCGGAAATCCGCCTAACGCACTTGCATTACCGATTTCCGCATTCCGATGCGGAAATGCAATTTCTGATCGGAATTTCGGAAATTGCATTTCCTTGGAATCCGAATGAGCATCCCTAGTTGTTACGGGGAGATCATCGAAATTCTCTCCTCTGCCAGTAGTGTCATCCCCTTTCCCGGCTTTGGAAGAGTGGCAAGGGAAATTGAAGGAGATCTGGGGATTGGTCAAAGGGAACTTAAAAAGAGCCTTTGCCACCCAGAAAAAACTATCACATAATCAGGTATAGTGTCTGTATTATTGGTGATACTGCAGATCACCTAATAATCAGACGTCTGAGTTGCAGCACCCAATCGTTACATTTGGTCTGTCAGTGTAAAGCAGTACTCTAATTACACTCCCTGATTGATGTATACACATGCAAGATGTTTTAAAGCACTTTAGGCCTGCAATCTAGCATGCAGTGTGATTTTCTGCCCTTAAAATGCTGCTTTGCGTCAAATCTAGATTTTTCCCCGGGACTTTTGGCGTGTGTCCCACTCCGCCATGCCTCGGTACAGAGGTGCTTTGCCACTTTATCGACTTGATTTTGCTGTCTTTATATTATTGCCTGATAAAGCGGAGTATTGACCCGTGAAACGGGTTGCATCCCTGGAGTCTGTAAATAAATGTTACTTTGGTTTTAGTAATGTCTCATAATCCGTTTTTTTTTCTTTCATTGAGGGAGGTGAGTCCACCAACTTCCCCCTTTTAGACGGTTTTTAATTGTTTTATGCTTACTGACGCCTCTGTTATACAAATCTGCATACACACTGGTTCTTAGTCATGCTGCTATGACTAAGGACCAGTGTGGGTCCGAAACATGTTAGCTATGTGGCTTTTTAACCTGTTTCAATGAAGATTGGATAATTTTTGCAACAACTATTGTGCGGAACCCCCTCCTTTTTGCTCACAGAAATCTGACTAGCTATGCTCTGAATCACAATTTATTGTGCCAGTAAGGAATAAATCATCTTTAGAGTGACATTGCTGGAAAGGTGTAAAATGATACTCTTTGCCATGTTGAATTATGAACACTTTGTCATTTACTGTTTCAAATATTGTTTGACATTAAGGCTAAGTTCACAGTGGGACGTTAAAGTCACTTGTTCAGGCCTCTTTCACAGTGGGACAGTGCATTTTGATGCAACGTTAGAGTCGCAACGCAAACTTACAACACAACGCGCCCGAAAAGTCGCAAGGCAGCATTGCCAATGCATACAGCTTATACAGTAGAAAATAGAGGCAATGAAAAGTATGTCTCCAAATCATTACTGAGCAAGCGAGCATGTGCAAACAGTCTAATGCAGCTGATAACGTGTATAACGCACTGCATGCAGTATTTTCACTTAACGTGCAGCGTTAGACACCAACGCAACGTGTGCACTGTGAACAGGGCATTGATTTTTCATTGCAGTGCGTTATTCTGCATTAATGTGTGACTTTAAGGTCACACTGTGAAAGAGGCCTAAAATAAAATTTAACGCAGAATAACTCAGCTCAATGAAAAATCAATGCCCTGTTCACAGTGCACACGTTGCGTTGGTGTCTAACGCTGCACGTTAAGTGAAAGTACTGCATGCAGTGCGTTATACACATTATTAGCTGTGTTACACTGTTTGCACATGCTCAGTAATGACTTTGAGGCATGCATTTCATTGTCTGTGTGCTCTACTGTATCTGCTGTATGCGACTGTAACGCTGCATTGAGTTGCATCGTAAGTTTGCGTTGCAAGTTGCGACTTTAACATCGCATCAAACCGCAACGTTCCACTGTGCATCTAGCCTCAGTCATTAAACAACAAACAAAAAAACTAAAACAAACTAAGAAAAAAACTTTCTCTCCTAAAGATCAGTTATGGAGCTACGGATTTCTCACTGACTAATAGACGTCTTTATCCTCACGTATTCCGGACTGTCCAGAATGACCATGCTTACTACGTAATTGTAACTAAGCTGCTGAAACACTTTGGCTGGACCTGGGTTATTATAATGGCACCGAACGATGATGCTGGGAAGCAGGAGATAGAAATATTAACAAGTTACCTGACTAACAATGGCATTTGTATAGAAACTTCAATATTGGTGCCACTCGATTTATTGAATTCTGTATCTAAAATAGAAAACATAATTGTATCTATAAGAAGCTATCTAGTGGAAGTTATTGTTTTTTGTGGATCTTATATTGGATTTTCAACATTCTTTGTGTTGAATAACATTCCTTCCATGGATAAAACATTTATTTTACCTCCTGTTTGGTCTTCTGGAATTCAATTAAATATAGTTCAAAGTAGTGTTTGTAATGGCAGCTTGGCTGTGGAACTCTACCCGTTATCACTCCCAGATAAGGAAGACATCTACGATGGTGTGGATTTGATAAAGAGCAGATACCAGTCTACATTTTCCAGATTTCTCCTGTACATTGCAGACTGTCTGTTGGCAAATAAAGGAAACAGGACGGTTCTCTGTTCGATTAAGCATAAAAAAGGAGTGCATAATATAACATTCCCAAATATTGCTTTACAGGATACTGTAGAAAAAGGTGTCTCTCCACGAATTTATTATGCAGTAGAAGCCATGGCTAAAGCTCTTCATGATCTGTATCTTTTTGTAAAAATAAAACCCAATGATAAACAACTTTATAATTACAAACAGGTAGGGTATATGTTTCCACTCATCAGGGATGTACAACGTTGAAGCCCAACTACATGTCAGTTAGTCTATACCAGTGTTTACGATGGACTGAGGAATGGAGACATGTGGTCTGTTTGTGACAGCCAGATTATCTTGACCAGCCCTGCTTAAGCTGTGCCAAAAATATGTGAGGACCCCGGCTCTTGAGGACTGGAATTGGACATCCCTGTACTAACTCTTGACTAATCTTTTTACAGAGAAGATCTGGCACCTCTCCAATAAAATAATTTTTAATATTTGTAGGCCTGATCTTTATATTTTTTCCAGTGTGTTTTTTTTCCATAGCATGTGGGCTTTGGGGGTGTGTTCTTTTGAATGTTTTTTCAAAACCACCACCCTCATTGGAGGTTTGAAAAGAAATGTGTGCTATGCTCATCACAGTTCTCCAATCAGGTCTGTTCATTTTCATACATAAAAACTGATTGGTCATACCTGGAATGTCTTTGGTGTATATTTACCTGCTGTGTTTAGTGAGGTGTTAGTAGTGATGGGAATTCTGGCTCTTCTCAGAGAATCGGCTCTTCTGAATCGGCTCCCATTAAAGAGCCGGCTCTTACGCCTCTGAATCGGCTCTTCATTAACCAGCTGAGCGGTCTGGACGAGCTCAGCTCGTCCAACACCGCCAGCGGCTGCCGCTCAGGCCCTGCTGGGCCGATTTTAATGAAATAAAAAGCAGCACACGCAGCCGGCACTTTGCCAGCCGCGTGTGCTGCCTGATCGCCGCCGCTCTGCGGCGATTCGCCGCGAGCAGCGGCGAAAGAGGGTCCCCCCAGCCGCCTGAGCCCAGCGTAGCCGGAACAAAAAGTTCCGGCCAGCGCTAAGGGCTGGATCGGAGGCGGCTGACGTCAGGACGTCGGCTGACGTCGATGACGTCACTCCGCTCGTCGCTATGGCGACGATATAAGCAAAACAAGGAAGGCCGCTCATTGCGGCCTTCCTTGTTTATTCTGGGCGCCGGAGGCGATCGGAAGATCGCCTCCGGAGCGCCCTCTAGTGGGCTTTCATGCAGCCAACTTTCAGTTGGCTGCATGAAATAGGTTTTTTTTTGTTTAAAAAAAACCCTCCCGCAGCCACCCTGGCGATTTAATCAGAACGCCAGGGTGGTTAAATATCACTAGACACCACTCAGAATCGGAGTAAAAGCCCTGCCCCCCTCTCCATGACAACTCCAGACTGCTTCTCTGACTGGGGCAATCCCTCCTGCTACTGCTCTGCTCTGCCCCATACACTCCGACCAGCTGCAAGAGGAGGACTACATCTCCCAGCATGCCTCAGCACCCTTTATTACACAGCAAAGCAGAGCTGTGTGGGGGCGGCTAAGGCATCGGCTCTTTCAAAACTGAGAACCGGCTCTTGTCGTTCGCAGCAAAGAGTCGGCTCTTAGAGCAGGCTCGTTCACGAACGACCCATCACTAGGTGTTAGGCTGTGTGGTGTGGACAAGGGATAAGGTTTTAAATGACTGTCCATAGCCATGTTTTTGCCCTTCTAATGTCTCCATCTGTTTGTGATTTTGAGCATTTTGTGAATAAAGTTAATTTTATTAGAGTGGTGTCAGATCTTCTCTGGAAAAATATAGGCTGAGGCACATTGGTACACGGGTGGTTTGGAGTGCAAACTCCCAATATCACAGCCATTTGGGAGCTGCTCTACTTAATTTTGCTGCTCCACTAACTCTTGGAACATTTTATGAATACACAGCACTGATCATAAACAACAACATTACAGTATTTTTATTTTATTTTTACTTTTATATCTGTTTTTATGTATGTATCTGCTACCTTTGGTTGCAGGTAAATACTGATGGGTGTGTGACACAAACAGGGAAACAGGTGCAGAAATAAGAAGCACTCTAACTCACCTTTTATTTTGGCACGAGTGCACCGAAGTGGATTGAAATGACACAGAGTCTTAAAGGAAACTTAAAGGGGAAAATTAACTGATGAGATAAACAATTTTCTCTACCCTCCTACTACTGAAAATGTATTTTTATTTTAGAATCTCCCAGTTTTATTTCCTTTTTTAAAAGTAGGCGTAATGTTGTGTTGTATTGTATGAATGACAGTTTTTGAATTTTTTACATAATCTTAGTGTCCCATATAAAAAATATATGAACGTTTGACCTTTTTTAATCTACATATGCATTCAGAAGCTGTTCTCTACAGGAAAGCGTTTTATGGCTGTAAATCCTGGCTTGAGAGAAAATGTCATTTTCATATACCGTGTTTCCCCGAAAATCAGACACCGTCTTATATTATTTTTACCTTCAAAATATGTGCTAGGGCTTATTTTCGGGGAGGTCTTATATACAGGGTGGACCATTTATATGGATACACCTCAATAAAATGGGAATGCTTGGTGATATTAACTTCCTGTTTGTGGCACATTAGTATATGGGAGGGGGAAACTTTTCAAGATGGGTGGTGACCATGGTGGCCATTTTAAAGTCGGCCATTTTGAATCCAACTTTGGTTTTTCAATAGGAAGAGGGTAATGTAACACATCAAACTTATTGGGAATTTCACAAGAAATGGTTTTAACGCAACTTTATTATTTCATGAGTTATTTACAAGTTTCTCTTTGTTTACAGCTATTGACATGTCTCTGAGGTTAACAAGTGAGGAGCGGATAGAAATTGTGTTGATGTCTGGTGAATTCAGTAACCGGGTCATTGCAGCAGATCTCAATGCAGAACACCCTACAAGACCCCCATGCTACAGTTAGCAAACTGCTTGCTATGTTTTGTGAAACTGGTTCAGTGTTGGATTTGCCAAAATGTGGAGGCATGAAATTTGTCACTAATGAAGACACATCAGTGGCTGTCCTAGCTTCATTCAGCAAGAGCCCACAGCGTAGCACTCGCCGCATGTCACTGGAGAGTGGCATTAGTCGAACATCCTTTCGGCAGATATTAACTACTCACAAATGGCATCCTTACAAACTCCAGCTACTGCAGCATTTCAATGAGGATGCCCCAGATCGGCGCTCTGAATTTGCAGGATGGGCAAAACAAAAATTGGAACAGGACCCTCAGTTTACGCAGAAGATTTTGTTCAGTGTTGAGGCAAAGTTTTATGTGAATGGTGAAGTTAACAAACAAAACCACCGCTATTGGTCTGACACTAACCCACATTGGATAGATCCCTCCAAGATTGTTGGAACAAAAAAATTGATGGTATGGTGTGGTATATGGGGTACAAAGATAGTGGGGCCATTCTTCATCAATGGAAACTTCAAGGCCACTGGATGTGCAAAATTGCTACATGATGATGTGCTTCCCTCTTTATGCACTGAAGCTGGCACATTCCCTGAGTTTTTCCAGCAAGATTGTGCATCACCACATTATGGGTGTCAGGTCCGAGCATTCCTAGATAAACAGTTTCCTGGAAAGTGGATTGGTCGTCGTGGGCCAGTTGAATAGCCCCCAAGGTCTCCTGATATGACCCCCTTAGACTTTAATCTTTGGGGTCATCTGAAGGCAATTGTCTATGCTGTGAAGATACGAGATGTGCAGCACCTGAAACTACAGATACTGGAAGCCTGTGCTGGCATTTCTCCTGCGGTGTTGCTATCAGTGTGTGAAGAGTGGGAGATGAGGGTACGGATACTGGAAGCCTGTGCTGGCATTTCTCCTGCAGTGTTGCTATCAGTGTGTGAGGAGTGGGAGAAGAGGGTGCAGATACTGGAAGCCTGTGCTAGCATTTCTCCTGCGGTGTTGCTATCAGTGTGTGAAGAGTGGGAGAAGAGGGTACGGATACTGGAAGCCTGTGCTGGCATTTCTCCTGCGGTGTTGCTATCAGTGTGTGAAGAGTGGGAGAAGAGGGTACGGATACTGGAAGCCTGTGCTGGCATTTCTCCTGCGGTGTTGCTATCAGTGTGTGAAGAGTGGGAGAAGAGGGTTGCATTGACAATCCAACACAATGGGCAGCACATTGAATACATTTTATAATTGGTCAGAAACTTATAAATAACTCATGAAAGAATAAAGTTATGTTAAAACCGGGCACACCATTGTTTTTCTTGTGAAATTCCTAATAAGTTTGATGTGTCACATGACCCTCTTCCTATTGAAAAACAAAAGTTGGATTCAAAATGGCCAACTAAATGGCCACCATGGTCATCACCCATCTTGAAACATTTCCCCCTCACATAAACTAATGTGCCACAAACAGGAAGTTAATATCACCAGCCATTCCCATTTTATTAAGGTGTATCCATATAAATGGCCCACCCTGTATATGTATCTATATTTTGTAGGGGTAGCCAAACCCCCCTTTAATACATATTCAGATACCCCTAGTATATAGGCAGATCTGCCCCACCCAGTATATACTGTAGAGGTCATCGGGGATGGGTGCTGGATGGGAGGTATATATCTCCAGTGTTTGGATTGTGGTCCCTTTAAAACCTTGTGTGGTCCTAGGAAAGGAGTCCGGATTTTCGAAGCAGCAAGCAATTGCTGCTTGTGTGTTTTTTTTTCTCTTTTCAGGGCTGGACTCCTGGGATGGGAGGAAAGGAAGGGCGGGCCTTCCAATCCCACCTATGTACACACCTGGTTGGCAGTAGGGCTGAGAGAGCCTCACTAATGTTATGGTAATGAGATGCTAATTATGCATAAGTAGCAGTCTCGCAGGCAGTCAGAGAGAGGTGTTTGGAGGAGTAGGATATTATCCACTGGATCTCCTGTGAAGGAGGATTGGTGATCACTTGCTGGATGCCAAACCACACTGTGGACTGCTGTGAGTGTGGCTTTGGCCTGTTGGAAATATACTTGCTTTGAACAAACTGGACTTTTTACTACAAAAGCTGACGTAAGCTTACTGTTTATTTTCCTCATTACTGCTGAAACTAAGCTGTTTATGTTCTGCTTCTAAAATAAACAGACTTTATTTTGTACATCTGTGTACTGTGTGCTAGATGCTGCGACCCCTCTAAACTTCACAATACCCAGACCCTTCATCCCAGTACATAGCCTTACCCCCTAGTATAAAGAGTGTAGATTTTCAGAGTAGCCTCTCCCTCCTCCCTTTCCGCCCCCCCCACCCCCCACTGCTTCTGCTGATGATTTACCTCCTCTACTCCTGGCCCCTCTCCTCCAGAAAGTTGGATACCCCCTGCGGGCTGCGGCTAATGCTGTGCATTATTCAGTTCTCAGATCAGCGGTGAATGCAGCTCAAGTTGTGCATTAACAGAGCCTATATACAGGAAGTGATCTCTGTTTACTTCCTGTAGAGGGCGGAGCTGTTATTGCACAACTTTACCAAAGCCAGGGAAGTAGCAATAGGGGTTGCAGAGGTTGCGACCGCATCGGGACCCTTGGGCGAGAGGGGCCCCGAAGGGCCCTCCCTTAGCTACAATATTAGCTCTCTATTGGTCCTGTGCTCATAATAATCACTTCTATAGATACTTTGAATAGTAGTAATCATTAAAGACTACCTCCAGCCAAAAATGTTCTGAATGGCAATACATGTATGTAGTCTAGGCACTGTGTACAGTTAGATGAACATATAAAATTTACATTTGGTACATCATATTTGATAGAACAGACTCACATTTATATCTGTATGTAGCACTTCCTTATTCCTCCTGAAGCTGAAAGCATTGTGCCCACCTCTTCAGCCTGGTTAACTCCCCTGTGCCTCCCTCCCCTGCTGTCTGCCTGCCTGGATCAAATTACTTCTCTTTTCACAAACTTTAGCACAGAGAAGAGATAGGGAAACTGCAGGAGCCTGTCTTATCATGTATGTTTGCTATAATTATTATTTCAGATGTCTGTCTGTCTGCCTAGATTAGATCACATGGACATGAGGGGTGGAGTTATGACATCAATCTCCCAGCATCCCTTGCACGTATAGTTTGGAAAGAAAAAAAAACTGCCCCAGACGCCATTTCACACTGGGGTGGGGATTTCAAAATTATATGGGGAATACAGACCCTGGGGGTGAGAAAATCACACTTTATCATGGGTGATTTTATATGATGATGATGATGATGATGATGATGATGATGATGATGATGATGATGATGATGATGATGATGATGATGATGATGATGATGATGATGATGATGATGATGATGATGATGATGATGATGATGATGATGATGATGATGAAGAAGAAGAAGAAGAAGAAGAAGAAGAAGAAGAAGAAGAAGAAGAAGAAGAAGAAGAAGAAGAAGAAGAAGAAGAAGAAGAAGAAGAAGAACCAGGTGAAGAAGAACCAGATGATGATGATGAAGAAGAAAAAGAAGAACCAGGTGAAGAAGAACCAGATGATGATGAAGAAGAAGAAGAACCAGATGATGAAGAAGAAGAAGAACCAGATGATGATGATGAAGAAGAACCAGATGATGATGATGAAGAAGAAGAAGAAGAAGAAGAAGAAGAACCAGGTGCCAGTGCAGAAAAAGAAGATGAAGATGATGGTGATGAGAAAGAAGATGGTAAAAAAGAAAAAGAAGACGGTGAAGAAAAAGATGGAGAGTAGAAAAAGAAGGTGAAGACGGTGAAGAAGAATAAGCAAGCAAATGCAGAAAAAGAAGTTTTCCATCATTTTATTTTTTTTTAAATTACACCTATTTAATTGTGGCTTCCGTTTAAAAAATGCTTTAAGGCCATTTGAATTCGTGATCACAACTATTACCCAAATTCAATTAGTGATCACGCCTCAAATTCGAAACGAATTCTATGGTCGTGATCACGTCCAAACCCGGATTTGACCCGGACCCGAATTCAAATATACTTAAATCGAATCTGGGTACATTTGAGCAACCCTGCCCACTACTGCTGTTGTTGTTACCCCATTCAGTTGCAGGTGTAGTAGCATCTCCAGTGCATTAGTTTTCACTTGCAGCAGGCACAGCATCCCCCCTCCCCCAAAAAAATGACAGGCAGAGGCAGGCCACCCTGCAAGTACCCTTGGGGTCATGCTGCTGTGATTTCCTGTGGCCCTGAAAGAATGCCCAGTGTTCAGAGAGCACGTACCATCAACACCTAAAATGCAGAGGAATTAGTTGACTGGCTTAAACAGCACACCCCATCTTCTACAGCTTCCGCATAGAACCTATTTGACTCACCATTTGCCTCCTGCTCTGATTCGGGCACCCCACAGCAACTTACCACCACTCGCCCGGCAGCCCAAACCACCACTAGCATCACAGTCGCTCCACTTGATATGTCAGAGCAGTTATTCACACATCCGTGTGATGAATTCAGTGATGCACAACCATTACTGGCAGAAGATGAAGGCGATAAGGATGTCACACCACATTATATGTCCCAGTCAGGCATCAGTACACACTTGGACATAAGGTGTGAGGAAGATGATGATGATGTACTACCCGATGTTGGTGCCTATTTGGAGGTGTCTGAGACAAGTGAAGCAGTTAATGACGATGATGTGTCCATGGATGTCACGTGGGTGCCTTCAAAAGGAGATGAAGAAGAAGGGGATAGTTCTGTTGGGGAGACAGAGAGAAGGAGGAGGAGACGAGTTGTTGTAAGAAGCCAGGAGAGCTTGTCACAAGGAGCTAGTGGCACTGTCAGACAGCAAGTATCGGCACATGGGGTCAGCCAGCCAACATGCCCTTCAACACGCCCTTCAGTCGTGGGAAGTCCAACACCCACATAGGTACAGCTGTTTTGCGAAGGCACCTGATCACAAAACATAAATACCAATGGGATGCACACGTGAATAAAAGCAGCTCACAAACTTAAGCCACCCTCCTCCTCCTCCTGGTCCAGCAGCATCTTCAACCACATCAATCTTTGCTGTCCTAGCCCCCTCTCAACCACCCTCCACTCCGTGTCTCTCACCTTGAGCAGTTCCTGCTCATCATCTGCCCACAGGAGTCAGCTTTCTGTCAAGGAAGTTTTGGAGCAGAAGAAGTGAATGTCTCTGAGTCACCTCCTTGCCCAGCATCTGACAGCTGGCTTGTTGGAACTGTTAGCCCACCAGCTTTTACCATTTAAGCTGGTGGAGTCTGGGGCCTTCAGAAAATGTGTTGCCATTGGGACACCACAGTAGAAGGTACCAAGCAGAAACTTATTTTCCAAAATGGCAATCCCCTACTTGTACCATCACATGGAAAGAAACGTTGTGGCAACTCTGGCACACAGTGTAGGGGGAAGCGTCTATATGACCACTAATACCTGGTTTGCAAAGCACGGTCAGGGCAGGTATATTACATACACTGCGCATTGGGTCAACTTGTTGACAGCTGCCAAGCATGGAATGTGTTGCTGTGTGGGGAAGTTGGTGACACTGCCATGACTTGCAGGCAGGCCTGTTGCCACCTCCTCTTCTCCTCCTACTCCTCCTCTGTCCTTTTCGCTATCCTCCTTGGCTGAGTCCTCCTCCTCTTCTGCTGCTGTGGTTATCTCTACAACTGCTACTGAACCCCCCCAGGTCCAAAGGCCTATTCCACATCCCCGGTATGACAGTGTCACTCCATCTTGGGGATGACTTGCCTGAAAGTCGAGAGTCACACCGGACCAACACTCTTAGCCTCTCTGAACAAACAGTTGGATCTTTGGTTGACCTTGCACCAACTGGAAAACGTCAAAGTTGTGTGTGACAACGGAAGCAATTTGTTGGTGGCATTGAATTTGGGCAAGTTAACACATGTGCAAATACCTCCAGAGTATTGGTGCGCGCCTCACTCCTAATCCTAAAGTACTTTCACTGTAAAGCAAGGCCTGCTGCAATCAAATGCCACATGTACATATCCATCAACATATCAATAAACGTTAGAAGAATGTGCTGCCCCACAGTCCAGTTTCAATTACAAAATGATATACCTGACCAAACATCGGTCAACAGTTCTCCCAACCAGATTCAATCTTCTGATGGGGCTCTGCCAGGAAATCCACCTAAAAAAAATAAAGATAAAATGAATTGCATAGACTGCATAAAGAATTCAAGTGGAAAGGTCACCACGCCAGTATATGAGAGGTCCTCATGTGGATAATTACAGAAATCCCCACAGACACTGTGCTCCAACCCACTATAGGGACTGCTCTCACCTCTTATGGTAGCTGCCCTGACCCACAGACAGCACCAATCACATGTGTTGTAACCACTGACAGTGGACTCTCCCAGATGGATTCTCACAAATGGCAGCCTCACAGCTATGCAACATGCATTAATGGACATCCACCACATTTTGATTAAAGGCTAATGCACCAGGAGTTTAACAGGGTCACCCACGGGATTTTTTGTGCCCAGCAACTTCAGGGACCGTGCTTGCCTTATGTACAGGCTGCCCCAGGATCAGACAGGAAACACAGCCTTTGAGAATGAGAACCATTCAGGTACCAGCACGTCCCCTGTAGTCTTCTGGCTTGCTTTGCAAAACTTCGCTCAGTGCATCAATGGATTTCTGTCAACTGAATAAGCTCCTATTATTACTGAATTTTATTATAAAAAGTAGTACTACTCAAAATTGTTGATAAAAACAAGCATTTCAGATAGGAGGACGTCTCCTCTGCTCCAGATGCACTGACACACCTCTGTCCGCCAAGCCACAACCTCGGCATCCAAGCATGTGAAAATTGGGTCTTTCATGCTGTCCTGCCCATTGAAGGACCTCTGTATAAAAAAAACTCAAGAACAAGGACCTGTACTGGATAGCAATGCTACTGCACCCTCGGTATAAGCACAAAGTGGCGAAACTGTTACCAACTCACAATCAGTCGAAAAGGATGAACAAGTTCCACAGCAGCCTGCAAAGTATGCTGTACACTTTGTTCAAGGGTGATGTCAAAGCACAATGGGAAAGAGGTGGCAGGACTAGTCTTCCTCCCACGGCCAGGCCGACAAGGACAGGACACTGTTCCAATGTGTTGGTGATGTCGGACATGCCCAATTTCTTTTGTCCTACGCATCGCCACAGCCTTTCGGGATCCACCTTAAGAGAATGCCGTGACCGAAAGGTAATGCCTACCTGACCTTAACTGCTGATATCGACACTCTGAGGAGCGATAAAACCCTGGGCTATTGGGTGCGTAGGCTTGACCTGTGGCCTGAGCTCTCCCAATTTGCCATCAAACTTCTCTCTTGCCCCACCTCAAGCATCCTCTCAGAGAGGACCTTCAGCGCAGCAGGAGGGATTGTCACTGAGAAGAGAAGTCACCTAGGTCAAAAAAGTGTTGATTACTTGACCTTTATTAAAATGAATAAGGCATGGATACCAGAGAGCTACTGCCTGCCGAAGACTTGTAAGTCAGTCCCCACCCAGCATTTCTGTATGCCGCATGCCGGACTGCCTGACTTCTCCGGCACCACCGACATGGTCCAGACCAGGAATCCAGGACTCAACAGGTGGATCCTGAATTTTTAAGGACGCTGCTATAGCAGCGGCCACTACAGAAAATATTTTTCTTGCATGTGTACATAGGCACTAGATCAAAGGACACCATGATGGTGTATCAGGTAGTCTGCATTATATTGTCTGGTGTGCCAGGTAGTTTGCATTTTATTGCCTGGTGTGCCGGGTAGTCTGCATTCTATTGCCTGGTGTGCCAGGTAGTCTGCATTCTATTGCTTGCCAGGCAGGCTGCCACCATGCTGTAATTTGTAATTGTAGATTTGAAATTTAAATAAATTTGATATTTTTTTTTTTTTGAAATGGGGAGAGGGAAAGAAAGCCCCTAGTCAAGCACCACTTAACGGTACAAAAAAGTTTATTCAATATTCCATATAAGTAAAGGACACAATGAGAAACAGCATATAGTTAAAATCAAGTAAAAACGGCAAGAAACAACCCACTGCTGCAAATAAATGATATCAATAATGATATAAAGTCACCTAATATTGTATAAATAATGAAATACACCTGGTCACTAAATGAACTATCCTCAGCATATATAGGGATGTGCAACAATAATAATAGCAAAGTGAGCATCTGTTTAGAGCTCACTAATGCTTGAACCCGGGTTCAGTAAAGGAACGTGCAAAATAGCAAAATGTATACATATGAGAATACAATAAACCATAAACATATTGTGCTAAGTGTTATAAATACACAGAACTGCAATATATACCCTGGAGCAGCCTATAGATAAAGTGCATAAAAGTGAACGGAGTGCAAAAAATAGAAGATACTTATCCCCAGAGAACATGCATCAGGTGTAAGCAGCAAAGTGAGGTCGGTTCCCCTCAGAACAATCCCGCAAGCTCCGCGGGCGTCACCCCGCTTTGAAAGGAGAGAGGACACCGCACAATATTTTTTTTTTTAATACATAACTTTTTTTCATAAATAACTTTAAAAATAATTTTTTAAAAATAAATTTGATAAATATGCTTTAAGAAAAAAAAATAGGTAGCATGTTGAGCCTGTCTGCTTCAGTTAGGCGCGCATGCAGTACCCGCACATTTCAGGACCTTATAGACCGGTTACACTCAATCTCGTGTGGCTGCTTGGTTGCGTAACTAGTTGGCATGGAGGAGTTTACAAATAGTCTTAAAAAATAAAAAAAAAATAGGTTGTACACTGAGCCTTTCAGTTTTTCATCATATAGCTCCATTATTAACTTCCCATGCTGGCCTCTGCTACACGCCACGTTTGTCCGTTCAGCTGAGCGCGCATGCAGCACCACCCAGACCTAAAGGCCTAACAGACCTGTTAGCGCTCAATCCCGGTAAACGTGGTGTTTGGTCTGTTAGTGTGAAGCGGGCATAACCCTTACATTACCACTCTGGATTGTATCCACTTATACCACTCTGGACCCTTTATTCCACCAATTGAGGAATGTACTGCAATTTCTGCCCTTTAGGGATTAAAACCCGACTCTGCGTCAACTCTGTAATTTTTGGTGGGACTTTTGGCATGGATCCCCCTCCGGAATGCCACATTCCAGGTGTTAGACCCTTTGAAACAAGTTTTCTATCACTTTTGTGGCCAGAAAGAGTCCCTGTGTGTTTCTAAATTCGCCTGCCCAACGAAGTCTATGGCGGTTCACCCGGTCCGCACAAACTTTTCCGGAAGTTCAAGTTCGCCATTTGCGAACTCAAAGTTTGATGTTCGCGACATCCCTAATTCTAAGTTGATGCAGAATTATGTAAATTTCCAGAAAATTTATGAAACGTGAAAATCAAATAAAGTGGAGTTAGGTTTTTATTGGTCCATTTTCAAGCTGTATCATTTTCCATCCGCTCAGAATTATTTGCATCTCATTGACTATTCCTATTTACCATTTGTTCTAGAATGTAAGCTCTAATGGCCAGGGTGCTCATTCCATTTTATTTATTTTCCACCTCTATGTACGAGGCTTAAGCTGACCTGTTTAATTCTGTAGTATCTGTATCTCTTAGTTTGGTAACTGTTTATACTTTGTATACTCTATTGCACAAGTGCCATAGAAGATGTTGTGGTGTTCAATTCAAAATAATAATAATTTGCACCAGCCCAGTTGTATACTATTGTCCTGTTCAAAAATTAAAGGGGAACTTCAGCCTAAACAAACATACTGTTATCAAGTTACATTAGTTATGTTAATTAATATAGATAAGTAATATAATCTCTTACCAACCGTGTTTTAAAAGAACAGGCCAATGTTTGTGATTTCATGGGGGCAGCCATCTTTTTGGTTGAAAGGAGGTGACAGGGAGCATGAGACACAGTTCCAACTGTCCTGTGTCCTTAGCACCTCTCCCAGCTGCACATGCTAGGCTTCAAATCTCAAATTCAAAAGTAAAAAAAAAAAAATTGCACCAAAGCAGCAGAAGGAGAACAACAACATCAGAAATCCCATCATGCTTTGCACAGCATCTGGGGAAAAATGCCCGGGCAGTTTTCTTCTGTGCAGCTAAAAATAAGGCTTGGGTAAGAAAAACAAAGTTCTGATGCTGTGAAACTGTTAAAGAAACACCAAGCCTTTTCAGTGCTGCTGAGTAGAGATTTAGTCCGGAGGTTCACTTTAAATTACATTTTTTTATGTATAAATGTAGTTAAATGATCAAATATTGTTTATGTTTCCATCCATAGTATGAGGTCTTGCTGTTAACATAATATTTTTTAGATTCCAACTTAGTTCAAACACCCTGAATGCAAAACCTATTTCATATGGCCACAGCGGTATAATTGTGGTGTTGAGTCACTAAGCCTTGGTTATTGCAATTTGCAAATACAGTGTAGACAGCACACTGTAATGTAACCAGTGTTTATGCAAGTAACTTGTTTGCATTTAGTAATGAGCACACATTTCCCATAATCGTAATTTTTCATCTTAACCGGTTGAGGACCACAGGCTTACACCCCTCTAGTGACCAGGCTATTTTTTTTTACAATTTAGCACACCGCAGCTTTAACAGCTCTTTGCAGAGCTATACGACTTAGCACACAAATGAATCTTGCTCCCTTTTCTCGCCACCAACAGAGCTTTCTGTTGGGGGCATCTGATTGCTGCTCCAACGTTTCCCTTTTTTTATTTAATTAATTATTACTTTTTATTTAAAAAAAAATAGGCATTAGCTTATGAGAGGCAATCATCTTGTGGGTCACTTGAGGGGACAGCTTACTGACAGAGCTGTCCCTGTACCGAGCTGCAGGAGACCGCAGCACTGTACATATAAATAATGACTGTTTTATTTTTCTAACAGCCCGCTAGCCGCGATCTGGAAGGCTGATCACGGAGCTCTGCTCTGTGTCTCGGTAGGGAATGATCGCACGTGCACGCAAGCGTTCCCTGCTAATCTCTGCCCCAGAACTTGACAACGATTGGCGTTAGGCAGTCCTGGGGGAGCCACTCTGCAGCCGCCGATTGGCGTTATGCAGTCGCAGAGAGGTTAATTAACAATTACGATAAATAATCATAATGCAAAATTTCCAGGAATTTTTTTTTATTAATTTCAAATATAAATGTACAGTACCGTAGGAACCGTTATTTTGCAATTTCAAATTATTTTCACTTAATTTTGTCTCAGCTTTAGTGATTAATAGCAAAAGCATCTATTCATGCTATTGTCACCAAATTTGCTATGTATGTTAAGGGAATAGTGGGTGAGGTTAAAAAAACAAAAAACAAACAAAAAAAATCATTATAAAAATGCAAAGGAAAAATGTTTTTAACCATTTTTCCTTTGCCTTTTTAAAATCTAATTTTGTAAAAAAAAATATTTTTTGACTTGTTTCCACTATTTTCCTTAACCACTTTGCGACCAACTAACGCAGGATGGCGGCTGCAGAGTGGCTTTCTCATTCCTTGATCACGCCAAGGAGCGAGATTAGACGGTAGCTTGTGATCGCAAAAACGCGAGTGCCCATTAGTAAACAGAGCCGGCCGCAGTGATCAGCCTGCCAGCCCGCGATCACGGCTGGTAGGCTGTTTTTTTTATATACAGGGTAACATATATGTATATATAGCGCTGTGATCTCCCGAAACACTGTACAGAATATAGCCTTGTCACTTAACTGTCCCATAGAAGGGCCCACAATCTAATCCCTGCCATAGATATATGTCTATGTATGTATCATGTGGTGTATGTAACATAGTCTAGGGGCAATTTAGGGGAGGAGGGAAATATATATATATATATATATATATATATATATATATATATATATATATATATATATATATTAATAATAAAAATAAAAAATAAAAAAATAAAAAATGCAGCATTAATCAGAGACCACCAAAAGAAAGCTCTATTTGTGAGGAGAAAAGGGAGTAAATTTCATTTGGGTGCTAAGTTGTATGGCCGAGCAGTAAACTGTTAAAGCGGACCCAAACCAAACATTTTTTTTAATTCAAAATATTTAGTTGCTCCACTCTGACACATACAAAGATAAATAAACACTCTTTCAAGCCTCTGAGCTTTTCAGTGCATGCTTTTCACCCTTCTCTTTTCATAACTAGGGTTATACAGGCGGCAGCCATTAGCAATTCCTTCTTTTGCCGGACACCACCTACTCCACCAGTCTGCCGGATTCTGTCCCGGCAATATGAAAGGAAGGGAGGGGTTCCTCCAACAATATTATTTAGAAAATAGATTTTATTTCTGAAATCTTGTATTTTTTAATTTGGGTCCACTTTAAAGTTGTGAAGTGCTGAATTGTAAAAAAATCACCTGGTGACTAGGGGAGTACAAACATCTGGTCCTCAAGTGGTTAACATATATAGCAATTTTGGTAATGATAGCGTGTATGGTGGTTTTGCTATTAACCACTAAAAGTGGCACAAAATTACACAACATTACATGTAGTTACATGAGAATTATGAAGGGATTACACAAAATCAAATGAATAAAGTATGACCTTGATTGTAAAACTTGATGCAAAATATCATTTAATCATAATTAACAGATTATGGTCATCACTATTTGCATTATGTACATGTGAAGTGTCTATTTGCATGCTGGGCTAGCATATGAACCAGTTCAAATCTTTTTGCTGATAAAATGCCATAATGCAAAACAATGCAATTTTCTATTGCATGAGGCTGGGTTCACATATGACACATAAGCGCGAAAAAGTAGCCTTTTAGGAGGGTGCGTTTGCGATATTCTTTTGTGTTTTAAAGCGTTTTTGGTGTGTTTTGTGTTTTCTTTTCTTTACGCAGATGCATTTTTAATGCGTTTTGCATGTTTTTTAATGGGTTTGCGGTTTGTTAATGTAAAACACATATGCGTTTATTATGCGTTTTTTTTAATTTTTTAATTTATGCAAATCATTTGGAAGACAACAGGAAGCGGAAACACATCAGAGATCTTTACTGTTTAATTTAAAACGCATTAAAAAATGCATGAAAAACGCAATGAATATGTGTTTCCATAGACTTTCAGGATGTGCTTTTTGGCAGCCAGCCTGCATATTATGCAACACTGCAAAAGTCTGCAGATCGCTTACTGTAAATCGCAAGTTCAACACACTCGTACTTCAGCGTCCTATAGACTAACATTGCTGCATAAAACACAGTGTTTCCCGCCATGTGTGCATCCGGCCTATATCCTGCTTCTTAACAAAATTGGCCTTTTCCCCCTGTCTGTATTACAGCTTTCTGTGTGCAAGCATTTTGTGAGTGTATTGGGTCAATATTGATGCCTGTCTGATTTGAAATCTCCTCCCCCTCCCGGGGTGCACAACAATTGTACATCTATTATGTAACGTAACTGCCTTTTCACTGATATCCTGTAAGGGTGTCAGAGAATACCTTTCATTATATTCAATTCCCTTTTACTGCTTAACAATGTGTATTTTCCTCCTATATTTCATCTCAAGATTCTTCACTATCTAAGGAAGATTAAAGATCCATTTGATTCCGATAAGCAAAAAACTTTCTTTGATGAATATGGGGAATTTGTTTACCGCTACAGAATAACAAATTTAGTACTGAAAGGTAATGATCCTGAAGCTTATGACGTGGGAAATTTTACCCCCTGGGCACCAGAAAACCAGCAGCTTCAAATTGACACTGAAGCCATAACATGGAAAATCACCAATGAGGTGAGTTTTTATAATAACGATAAATGGAATTAATAAGAAAAAAAAAAGTCCTGCAAGCCCACCCTTGTTGTGACGCTCAGTCTTACCATTTTGTATGATTCTCTACACTGAACACAAATTCCTTGCATTTCCTCACCTTGGGGTTGATGCAAAAACATCACTGGTTCTGTTAATGCATCCCACTAATATTTTAAATGGGAAAGTTCGGATGTTTGTTACTCGATCACGTAACAATGGCTGATCAGATTTGAATGAAAATTGGCACACACATAGTACATTACCTGGAATAACAATAGGATACGTTTTATTCCCATAACCAAAAAGTGGGCGGAAACAAATACAAATTTCACTGGAAAATGTAAACTGCAGCCATTCTTACACTGTTAATGGCAGAGTTCTCGAACTGTGCAGAGTTGGTCACTTGGTGACTGGGATTATTTAATACTAGCTGGTGGCCCGGCATTGCCCGGGTATATATTTGGCTAGTGTTGGCTCTGCCCACTTTTTCTAACCCTAACACAATTACTCTATTACTCAATGACCTAGTTTGTGAGCTTTGCGGTCTTTGGCATCAATAATTTGCACTGGAATGAAATAAATCTGATTGGCTGTGGTTCCACCCCCTTTTCTGAATTTGAAACCTAAGTCACCCAAAGACCAACTGTACCAGGTTTGAGGCTTGTGCCATTAACAGTGCAAGAATGGCAGCAATGAAATATTACCCTAGAAAATCAATAGGTGAATTTTGATTTTCTTGTGTAGGCCCCACCCACTTTTCTAATATTAATCCCAGTCACCCAGTGACCAACTGTGCAAAGTTTGAGAACCCTACCATCAACAGTGTAAGAATAACTGCAGTTTACATTTTCCTAGTGAAATTTAAATTTGTCTCCGCATACTAATGTCCTGGCATTACCCGGGTATGTATTTGACTGGTGTTGGCAGCACGCACTTTTTCTAACCATAACACACAATTAATCAATGACCAAGTTTGTGAGCTTTGAGGTCTTTGGCATCAATAATTTGCATTGAAATGAAACAGATCTGATTAGCGGTTTGTGGCTCCACCCCCTTTTCTGAATTTGAATGCCAGTCTCCCAATGACCAACTGTGCAAAGTTTGAAAACCCAAACATAAACAGCGTAAGAATTGCTGCAGTTTACATTTGCCCTGTGAAATTTGTATTTGTATCCGCTCACTGATGTCCCAGCATTGTCCGGTTATGTATATGTCTGGTGCTGGCTGCGCCCACTTTTTCTAACCCTAACACACAATTACTCAATTACTCAATGTCCAAGTTTGTGAGCTTTGCAGTCTTTAGCATCAATAATTTGCATTAAAATTAAGAAAATCAGACTGGCTGTGTGTGGCTTCACCCCTTTTCTGAATTTAAACCCCAGTCACCCAATGACCAACTGTACTAGGTTTAAAGCTTGTGCCATTAACAGTGCAAGAATGGCAGCAATTACATATTCCCCTTGAAAATCAATGGGTGAATTTTGATTGGCTTTTGTGAATATTAATTCCATTCACCCAGTGACCAGCTGTGCAAAGTTTGAAAACCCTGCTATTAACAGTATAAGAATGGCTGCAGTTTACATTTTCCCATTGAAATTTGTATTTGTCTCCACCCACTGATGACCTGGCATTGCCCAGGTATGTATTTGGCTGGTGTTGGCTGTGGCCACTTTTTTAACCCTAACACACAATTACTCAATGACCAAGTTTGTGAGATTTGCGGTCTTTGGCATCACTATTTTGCATTGAAATGAAACAAATCTGATTGGCTGTTTGTGTCTCCACCCCTCTTTCTGAATTTGAACCCTCAGTCACCCAATGACCAACTGTACCAGGTTTGAGGCTTGTGCCATTAACAGTGCAAGAATGGCAGCAATTACATATTCCCCTTGAAAATTAATAGGTGAATTTTGTTTGGCTTTTGTAGGCTCCACCCACTTTTCTGAATATTAATCCCAGTCACCCAACGACCAACTGTGCAAAGTTTGATAACCCTACCATTAACAGTATAAGAATGGCTGCAATTTACATTTTCCCAATGAAATGTGTATTGGTTTCCGTCCACTTTTTGGTTATGGGAATAAAAAGTATCCTATACTTTATTCCAGGTAATGTACTATGTGTGTGCCAAATTTCATTCAAATCCGTTCAGCCATTTTTGCGTGATCGAGTAACAAACATTCAAACATGCAAACATCTGAACTTTGCCATCCTACTAATATAATAAGTGGGAAAGTTCGGATGTTTGGATGTTTGGATGTTTGTTACTCGATCACGCAAAAACGGCTGAACGGATTTGAATGAAATTTGGCACACACATAGTACATTACCTGGAATAAAGTATAGGATACTTTTTATTCTCATAACCAAAAAGAGACAAATACAAATTTCACTGGAAAATGTAAACTGCAGCCATTCTTACACTGTTACACTGGAGGTGTGTTTAGCTTCTAAGGGTAGAATTGTTAATTTGCATATATTCAGCAGTGGTGCCTGGGAGACATCTCAAGCTCACTCCAACCTGAATTATCGCAAATTGTTTCTGTTTTAAGAAAGCAAACTTTTGTTTTTCTTAACATCTTAGTAAGGGGGCTTTTAGGACCATTGTAGTCCCTTACACACTCCAATGAGTTCTGGGTCACCATGAGCTGGCTGGTTAGTCTGTACCTCTCGGTGTTACAAGCCCTGCTGCATAGAGCCAAATTAATCCATGCCATGCACTGATGAAAATCACACAATCCAAAACAGTCTAGATGCCTGTTGGATTATTATGGCTCTGTAACAAATTAACAAGCTGACACATCATTGCATTCCAGCAGTTCTGGAGGTGGGTTTAGCTTTTAAAGGTAACAATGGTTAATTTACATTTATTCAACAGTGATGCACTGGGAGACATTTTAAGCTCACTCCAACCTGAATTATCGCAAATTATTTCTGTTTTAAGAAAGCAAACTTTTGTTTTTCTTACACTGTTAATGGCAGGGTTCTCAAACTTTGCACAGTTGGTTGATTTTCAAGGGGAATATTTCTGCCATTCTTGCACTATTAATGGCACAAGCCTCAAACCTGCCATCCTTGCACTGTTAATGGCACAAGCCTCAAACCTGGTACAGTTGATCATTGGGTGACTGGGGTTTGATTTGAGAAAGGGGATGGAGCCACAAATAGCCAATCAGATTTGTTTCATTCCAATGCAAATTATTGTTGCCAAACACCGCAAAGCTCACAAACTTGGTAATTGAGTAATTGATTTATTGTGTGTTAGGGTTAGGAAAGTGGGCACAGCCAACACCAGCCAAATACATAAGCGGGCAACGCAGGGTCATAAGTGGGCGGAGACAAATACAAATTTTACTGTGAAAATGTAAACAGCAGCCATTCTTACACTGTTAATAGTAGGGTTCTC
Organism: Hyperolius riggenbachi; assembly: GCF_040937935.1. Lineage (NCBI taxonomy): Eukaryota > Metazoa > Chordata > Amphibia > Anura > Hyperoliidae > Hyperolius > Hyperolius riggenbachi. The sequence continues at coordinate 18,981,498 of NC_090646.1, read as the reverse complement.
AAACTTTGCACAGTTGGTTACTTGGGTGACTGGGGTTAATATTCAGAAAAGTGGGTGGAGCCTACAAAAGGCAATCAAAAATTACCTATTGATTTTTCAGGGGAGTATTTAATTGCTTCCATTCTTGCACTGTTAATGGCACAAGCCTCAAACCTGGTACAGGTGATCATTGCGTGACTGGGGTTTAAATTTATATAAGGGGGTGGAGCCCCAAACAGCCAATCTGATTTGTTTCATTTTAATGCAGGTTATTGATGCCAAAGACCACAAAGCTAACAAATTTGGTCATTGAGTAATTGTGTGTTACGGTTAGTGTTAGGAAAAGTGGGCGCAGCCAACACCAGCCAAATACATAATCGGGCAATGACGGGACATCAGTAGGTGGAGACAAATACAAATTTCACTGAGAAAATGTAAACTGCAGCAATTCTTACACTATTAATGGTAGGGTTATCAAACTTTGCACAGTTGGTCACTGGGTGACTGAGATTAATATTCAGAAAAGTGGGTGGAGCCTACAAAAGCCAATCAAAATCCACCTATTAATCTTTAAGGGGAAAATTTAATTGATGCCATTCTTGCACTGTTAATCACCTGTACCTGGTACAGTTGGCCATTGGGTGATTCGGGTTCAAATTCAGAAAAGGGGTGGAGCCACAGCCAATCAGATTTATTTTATTTCAATGCAAATTATTGATGCCAAAGACCGCAAAGCTCACAAACTTGGTCGTTAAGTAATTTTGTGTTAGGGTTAGAAAAAGTGGGCGGAGCCAACACCAGCCAAATACATACCTGGGCAATGCCAAGTCATCAGTGGGCGGAGACAAACACAAATTTCACTGGGAAAATGTAAACTGCAGCCATTCTTACACTATTAATTGTAGGGTTCTAACACTTTGCACAGTTGGTCACTGGGTGACTGGGATTAATATTCAGAAAACAAAAACAATCACAATTCACCTATTGATTTTCAAGGCAAATATTTAATTGCTGCCATTTTTGCACTGTTAATGGCACAAGCCTCTAATGCCCCGTTCACACTTGCGGTTGTCTGCCAAACGGACCGGATGACCTGACCGGATCCGGACCGGATCCGGATCGGAATTGGATCCGGTCAGGTTGCATCAGGTGTTCATCAGGATGCGATCCGGATCCGTTTGGCAAAAGTTACGTAAAAAACAAAAAAAATGTTGGGGTCTGGGAGGTCAGCAGAAGGGGGACCTGTGGAATCAGGCCCTCCGCTGTTTAGCACTCACCTCCACCTCCAACATGCTGCCAACATCTCCAGCTTGTGCTGCTCCACTCCAAAATGCTTGCCCATGTGTCCCCGATCCAATATCGCCGCAACAATCCTCATAGGAAGTGGGGTAGAACATCCGGATTTTTAGCCAGTGTGTTGTGCGCTATCCGGTTCTCATTGATTTGTATTGGCCGGATGGTGCAGTCCGGCTCCGCCCCGGATACGGCTGCCGGAGGAGCCGGACCAAAAAATAGCGCATGTTGGAACGGACGCCGGAGTCCGGATCCGGTCCGGCTCCGGTCCGGACGAAACGGACGCATGTGAACGGTGGCATAGACTTACATTGCTATGCCGTGCGTCCGTTTCGTCTGTTCCGCATGCGGTGCGGCTCCGGCACGGCGATTCCGGATAGCCACCGCTAATGTGAACCGGGCCTAACCTGGTACAGTTGATCATTGGGTGACTGAGGTTAAATATTTAGAAAATGGGTGGGCCCACAAACAGCAAATCAGATGTGTATCATTTCAATGAAAATTACTCATGCCAAAGACCACAAATCTCACAAACTTGGTCATTGACTATTGACAATTGTGTGTTAGGGCTAGAAAAAGTGGCCACAGCCAACAGCAGCCAAATACATACTCGGGAAACATTAGGACATCAGTGGGTGAAGAAAAATACAAATTTCACTGCTAGAATGTAAACTGAAATTTGGCACACGCATAGTACATTACCTGGAATAAAGTATAGGATACTTTTTTTTTCGCATAGCCAAAAAGGGGGCGGAGACAAATACAAATTTCACTGGAAAATGTAAACAGCAGCCATTCTTACACTGTTACACTGGAGGTGTGTTTAGCTTCTAAGGGTAGAATGGTTAATTTGCATATATTCAGCAGTGATGCACTGGGAGACATCTCAAGCTCACTCCAACCTGAATTATCGCAAATTCTTTCTGTTTTAAGAAAGCAAACGTTTGTTTTTCTTAACATCTTAGTAAGGGAGCTTTTAGGACCATTGTAGTCCCTTACACACTCCAATGAGTTCTGGGTCACCATGAGCTGGCTGGTTAGTCTGTACCTCTCGGTGTTAAAAGCCCTACTGCATAGAGCCAAATTAATCCATGCCATGCACTGATGAGGATCAAACAATCCAAAACAGTCTGTATGCATGTTGGATTATTATGGCTCTGTACAAATTAACAAACTGACACATCATTACATTCCAGCAGTTCTGAAGGTGTGTTTAGCTTCTAAGGGTAACAATGGTTAATTTGCATATATTCAGCAGTGATGCACTGGCAGACATCTCAAGCTCACTCCAACCTGAATTATCACAAATTCTTTCTGTTTTAAGAAAGCAAACTTTTGTTTTTCTTACACTGTCAATGGCAGGTTTCTTAAACTTTGCACAGTTGGTCACTGGGTGACTAAGATTAATATTCAGAAAAGTGGGTGGAGCCTACAAAAGCTAATCAAAATTCACCTATTGATTTTCAAAGGAGTGGAGCCACAGCCAATTAGATGTATTTCATTTCAATGCCAATTATTGATGCCAAAGACCGCAAAGCTCACAAACTAGGTCATCATTGAGTAATTGTGTGTTAGGATTAGAAAAAGTGGGCAGAGGTAACACTAGCCAATTACATACCCGGGCAAAGCCGGGCGACAAGCTAGTTTATAATATTAGTAGGATTGATTTTTAAGGGGAATTTTTCATTGCTGCCATTCTTGCACTGTTAAAGGCACAATCCTTAAACCTGGCACAGTGTGTTATTGGGTGACTGGGGTTCAAATTCAGAAAAGGGGGTGGAGCCACAAACAGACAATCAGATTTTTTTTTCGTTTCAATGCAAATTCTTGATGCTACAGACCGCAAAGCTCTTTGGAACTTGGTCATTGAGTAATTGACTAATTGTGTGTTAGGGTTCGAAAAAGTGGGCGCAGCCAACACCAGCCAAATACATACCCGGGCAACGCCAGGTTATCAGTGGGCAGAGACAAATAAAAATTTCACTGGGAAAATGTAAACTGCAGCCATTCTTACACTGTTAATGGTAGGGTTCTCAAACTTTGCACAGTTGGTCACTGGGTAACTGGGATTAATATTCAGAAAAGTGGGTGGAGCCTACTAAAGCCAATTACAATTCACCTATTGATTTTCAAGGGGAATATTTAATTGCTGCCATTCTTGTGCTGTTAATGGCACAAGCCTCAAACCTGGTACAGTTGGTCATTGGGTGACTGGGGTTGAAATTCAGAAAAGGGGGTGGAGCTACAACCAATCATATTTATTTCATTTCAATGCAAATTATTGATGCCAAAGACAGCAGATCTCACAAACTAGGTAATTGAGTAATTGTGTGTTAGGGTTAGGAAAATTGGGTACAGCCAACACCAGCCAAATACATACCCGGGCAACGCCGGGCCATCAGCTAGTATTTTATATACCTGTAATCTTTGAAACATTTGCTGCCTTTACTTTGTCTCATGAGTCACAAACATTTAACAGAGAAACATTTTGAGTAAATTTAGTGCTAAATTATGCACTATTATTATTGCATATGATTAAAGGAATACTTAAGTATATATATACGCTATAGCAGCATAGAGGGTGATATAGCGGCTGGGAACGCGGAAAATCAGCCGCGTTCCCAGCCTGTAGGCGGCTGTCGCCGAACCCGGAAGTAGCCGCCGGCGGGGACAGGATGATCGGAGCGGGGCTGCGAGGGCACCATCCAGCTTCGGGGGGCTGAGGGATGCCCCAGGTGAGTAAAAGTCATTTTTTTCATTTTGACTTAAGTATTCCTTTAAGGTCACATTCACAGTGGGACGTTATGGTCGCATGTTATAAAGTCTTGTAACGCAGCTTACCGCACTGCAATGCTAATCCTATGGGGCGTTCACAGTGCAACGTTAAAGTTGCGTTAAAAAATGTTGCGTTGTGGTAACTCACTGCTTGCAGTGCGTTACCTCCTAACACAGACACGTTGTGACTTTAACGTTGCATCAAACCACAATGTTCTACTGTGAATACAGCCTTAATCATGCATTGCATCAAATGTTTTTTGGGTATTTCCAAATTATTCATGAAATCTTTTCCACCCGATTGTATGGCTGGCTTACCCACTCTGCGACCGCCAAACGCAGAATTGTGGCTGCAGAGTGGCTCCCCCAGGACCGCCTAACGTAGAATTGAGCCCAGTCCTGGGGCGAGATTAGCGGTGATCGCACGTGTGGTTGTGCACGCATTCCCGCTTTAGTTACGGAGCTCTGATTGGAGATCATGGCAAGCAGGCTGTTAAAAGACAATAAACTTGTTTCTTTTACTTTATACAGTGCTGCGATCTATGCGCAGCACTGTAAAGGTGGCCATACACTCGTTAGATTAGTAGAGATGTTGTGAACCTCTGATTTTAGGTTAGCGAACTGCGTTCGCGAACCTCCGCGAAAGGTTCGGTTCACGAAAAAGTTCGCGAACCACAATAGACTTCAATGGGGAGGCGAACTTTGAAAATTTCTACCGGCTGGAAAAATGATAGAAAACATGTTTCAAGAGCTCTAATACCTGGAGGCACACTTGATTGAGTGAAATACACATCACTGCTGGAGGACCCACCCTCCCTTCTCCAAGCAAGGTCCTTATACCATTTGACTCAGTTGTCTGCCTACACTAATTAGTTAAGGGACAGCTGCTACACACTCTGCTAGGGAGATTTTAATTAGCCTCTTGTGGGTCTCCTCCCTCCTCCCTTCTACCCTTCTGCCTATTCCCTCCTCCCTCCTACCGGAGGGAGGAGGGTCTCATCTGCCAGGGAATTATGCTATTTCAAAAACCAGTTTATATCATACCATGGCTGGGAATTGAACCCAGATGTCACTGTATGGTGGGCAAGCACAGTAACCACTGTACCACATCAGTAGTAACTGAAGCTGGCCTAAAATTTACCATTTATGCTCAATGCAATAGAAACATTAGGTTGCTTAAAGGGAACCTTAACTGAGAGTGATATGGATGTTTCCTGTAAACAATACCAGTTGCCTGGCAGTCCAGCTGATCTTTGTGACTGCAATAGTGGCTGAATCACACCCTGAAACAAGCATGCAGCTAATCCAGTCTGACTTCAGTCAGAGCACCTGATCTGCATGCTTGTTCAGGGGCTGTGGCTAAAGTATTAGAGACACAGGATCAGCAGGCGATTCAGGCAACTGGTATTATTTTAAAAGGAAAAATCCATATCCTTCTCCGTTTAGGTTCCCTTTAAGGATTTGTAGCATAAAAGCCAACTCACATTGGCTGGGATTTGAACCTGGGTCTCACTGTGTGGTAGGCAAGCACACTAACTGCTGTACCACAACAGAACTAACTGAAGCTGGCCTAGCATTTACCATTTATGCTCAATACAAGAGAAAAAGTAGACAAGACAAATAACATTTATATCATGCTTTTCTCCTGGCGGACTCATAGCACCAGAGCTGCAGCCACTAGGGCATGCTCTATAGGCAGTAGCAGTGTTAGGAAGACTTGCCTACTTAAGCAACCTAATGTTTCTATTGCATTGAGCATAAATAGTAAATGCTAGGCCAGCTTCAATTATTACTGATGTGGTACAGTGGTTAGAGTGCTTGCCCACCACACAGTGAGACCCAGGTTCAAATCCCAGCCAATGTGAGTTGGCTTTTATGCTACAAATCCTTAAAGGGAACCTAAACGGAGAAGGATATGGATTTTTCCTTTTAAAATAATACCAGTTGCCTGAATCGCCTGCTGATCCTGTGTCTCTAATACTTTTAGCCACAGCCCCTGAACAAGCATGCAGATCAGGTGCTCTGACTGAAGTCAGACTGGATTAGCTGCATGCTTGTTTCAGGGTGTGATTCAGCCACTATTGCAGTCACAAAGATCAGCTGGACTGCCAGGCAACTGGTATTGTTTACAGGAAACATCCATATCACTCTCAGTTAAGGTTCCCTTTAAGCAACCTAATGTTTCTATTGCATTGAGCATAAATGGTAAATTTTAGGCCAGCTTCAGTTACTACTGATGTGGTACAGCGGTTACTGTGCTTGCCCACCACACAGTGAGATCTGGGTTTGATTCCCAGCCATGGTATGATATAAACTGGTTTTTGAAATAGCATAATTCCCTGGCAACCTAATGTTTCTATTGCATTGAGCATAGGTAGAATAGGAATAGGTAGAAGGGCAGAAGGGAGGAGGAGAGCAGCTGTCCCTTAACTAATTAGTGTAGGCAGACAAGTGAGTGAAATGGCATAAGGACCTTGCTTGGAGGAGGAGGGCAGGCCCATCAGCAGCACAGTGTGTTTGGCAATAATGTGCTTGCTGACTGTGATGTAGAGGTTCAAAGTTTTGCTAAAATAGAGCATTATGAGGCTAATCGAACTTCCGCAAAAGTTCGCCTGTTGCAGGCGAACGCGAACCCCCAAAGTTCGCCTGGAACCGTTCGCCGGCGAACAGTTCGCTACATCTCTATAGATTAGCAGCAGATAGATTATCAGATAGATTTCTTATCTATCTGATGTGTTTAGGAACATTTTTTACAAGGAACAGATTTCCAATAGCTTTCAGTTTGAAATCTATTGAAAATCGATCTGATGGCATTTTTTTTGCCAGATCGTTTGAAATCGATCGAAATCGGCCGCAAATCGATCGATTGGTCAATTGATTTGCAATCGACCAATCAATCGATCAGCCAAAAATCGTCTGAGTGTATGGGCCCTTTTAGGGGACAGCTTAGTGACAAAGCTGTCCCCTCGAGTGGCCCACAATGCAATACCCTCTCATAGGCTGATGCCTATAACAGGTGATCACTGAATAAAAGAAAAATAATAATTTTTATAAAAAAAAAAAATTAAAAAAACCTGTCAGTGGCAGCAGCATCCATATGCCACCAACAGAAAGCTCTGTTGGTGGCAACAAAAGCGGAGCAGATTCATTTGTGTGCTAAGTTGTATGGCTCTGCACTGAACTGTTAAAGCTGCAGGGCACTGAATTGTAAAAAAAATGGCCTGGTCACTAGCATGTATGATACTCGTGTCACTGCCCTGGAGGGTTCAAAACATCAAATGTTCGATTATTAGCAGAAACAAAATGTATAAATTGGTTCAAAGCGGTGGACAAAGGCTTGAAAACTTTTTATGTTGGTATGAGGCTGATGGTAATTAATGCCAAAACTCTTTCTCAGCCTATATAACTAAACTTGTGAACTCAGGATTTACGATGCCTCTTTGACAAGGGGCTTGATTCACTTAGCACCGGAGTAAAAAAAGAGTTTTCCGGCACTAAGCCGGTTAGTGTGTCTTATCTGAGGTTAGTGTGCCTTATCTGAGGTTAGTGTGCCTTATCTGAGGTTAGTGTGCCTTATCTGAGGTTAGTGTGCCTTATCTGAACTTAGCGCCCCTTAAGTAGCTTTGTGCACACTAAAAGATGCACAAAGCTACATTGCGCACTGCGCCGCGCACAGCGTAATGCGCCGATCTTTGCGCACGGTGCAACGTGATGCGAAGGTGCAGTGTGCGATGTAGCTTTGTGCATCTTTTAGTGTGCACAAAGCTACTTAAGGGGCACTAAGTTCAGATAAGGCACACTAACCTCATATAAGGTTAGCGCTGTAGTTTGTGCCCACTAAGTGATAAGGCACACTAACCAGCTTAGTGCCGGTAGTGAATCAAGACCAAGGATTCTTATCTCAGCTAACAACCTCTCACTCCATTTAGATGTTCTGTTTCACTTAAGGCATCTTAATGAAGTATTTATGCTTGAAAAAAATCTATGTATCCCCTTTTGATGTTGCATGTATAAAACTGTCTGTACCATCAGCCTGAGCCTGCAAGCAAACAGGATTGAAGCCCGATGAAGGCTGCAAGGCCGAAAGCTTGCTTATTCTTATTCTTTTTAGCTAGCCAATAAATGGTATCATCCTGATTTAAAACTTCTTGCTCTTATCAAAGATATCACACCTTATCAAAGTTAACATGCCTTATCAGAGTAGCATAGCGAGTGCTACAAACGTATGCCTGCTAATTGACAATGACACTCGTCCTGCCCTCAGCCCCTGTGGGTTCGTAGCGCTCGCTATGCTACTCTGATAAGGCGTGCTAACTTTGTTAAGGTGTGATATTTTTTATAAGGTGTAATATCTTTGATAAGGAGTGATATCTTTGATAAGGAGTGATATATTTGATAAGGTGTGGTATCTTTGATACGGTGTGATATATTTGACAAGGTGTGATATATTTGACAAGGTGTGATATATTTGACAAGGTGTGATATCTTTGATAAGGTGTGATATCTCTGATACGGTGTGATATCTTTGATAAGGTGTAATATCTTTGATAAGGTGTGATATATTTGATAAGGTGTGATATATTTGATAAGGTGTGATATCTTTTCATAAGGTGTGATATCTCTGATACGGTGTGATACCTTTGATAAGGTGTGATATCTTTTCATAAGGTGTGATATCTCTGATACGGTGTGATATCTTTGATAAGGTGTGATATATTTGATAAGGTGTGATATCTTTGATAAGGTGTGATATATTTGATAAGGTGTGATATCTTTGATACGGTGTGATATCTTTGATACGGTGTGATATTTTTGATAAGGTGTGATATTTTTGATAAGGTGGGATATTTCTGATATGGTGTGATATCTTTTCATAAGGTGTGATATCTCTGATACGGTGTGATAAGGTGTGATATCTTTGATAAGGTGTGATATATTTGATAAGGTGTGATATCTTTGATAAGGTGTGATATCTCTGATATGGTGTGATATCTTTTCATAAGGTGTGATATCTCTGATACGGTGTGATATCTTTTCATAAGGTGTGATATCTCTGATACGGTGTGATAAGGTGTGATATTTTTTATAAGGTGTGATATCTTTGATAAGGTGTGATATCTTTGATAAGGAGTGATATATTTGATAAGGTGTGGTATCTTTGATACGGTGTGATATATTTGACAAGGTGTGATATATTTGACAAGGTGTGATATATTTGACAAGGTGTGATATCTTTGATAAGGTGTGATATCTCTGATACGGTGTGATATCTTTGATAAGGTGTGATATCTTTGATAAGGTGTGATATATTTGATAAGGTGTGATATCTTTGATAAGGTGTGATATATTTGATAAGGTGTGATATCTTTGATACGGTGTGATATCTTTGATACGGTGTGATATTTTTGATAAGGTGTGATATCTTTGATAAGGTGTGATCTTTTTGATAAGGTGTGATATCTCTGATACGGTGTGATATCTTTTCATAAGGTGTGATATCTCTGATACGGTGTGATAAGGTGTGATATCTTTGATAAGGTGTGATATATTTGATAAGGTGTGATATCTTTGATAAGGTGTGATATCTCTGATATGGTGTGATATCTTTTCATAAGGTGTGATATCTCTGATACGGTGTGATATCTTTTCATAAGGTGTGATATCTCTGATACGGTGTGATAAGGTGTGATATCTTTGATAAGGTGTGATATATTTGATAAGGTGTGATATATTTGATAAGGTGTGATATCTTTTTTATAAGGTGTGATATCTCTGATACGGTGTGATATCTTTGATAAGGTGTGATATCTTTTCATAAGGTGTGATATCTCTGATACGGTGTGATATCTTTGATAAGGTGTGATATATTTGATAAGGTGTGATATATTTGATAAGGTGTGATATATTTGATAAGGTGTGATATCTTTGATACGGTGTGATATCTTTGATACGGTGTGATATTTTTGATAAGGTGTGATATCTTTGATAAGGTGTGATATTTTTGATAAGGTGTGATATTTCTGATATGGTGTGATATCTTTTCATAAGGTGTGATATCTCTTATATGGTGTGATAAGGTGTGATATCTTTGATAAGGTGTGATATATTTGATAAGGTGTGATATCTTTGATAAGGTGTGATATCTCTGATATGGTGTGATATCTTTTCATAAGGTGTGATATCTCTGATACGGTGTGATATCTTTTCATAAGGTGTGATATCTCTGATACGGTGTGATAAGGTGTGATATCTTTGATAAGGTGTGATCACGGCCGGCCTTTGACCTGAGCGACCGGAGCGGTCGCTCAGGGCGCCCACCAGCCAAGGGCGCACATGCGCAGGGCTTTCTATTCCCCGCGTCTCCCTCCCATCCCATCCCCGGCACTCACTCTCAGCCCTGTGTTAGTTCAGCCGTGGGCTACCCGGCAGCAGTGATGACAGAGGGAGCCCAGTGGTGGCGCTGTGTATCTAAAATACAGGAAGTGCTTTCCTGAATGAGCACTTCCTGTATTTGAAGTATACAGGCTTCACTCGCTCTATCATCACTGCTGCTGGGCCACCCACCGCTGAACTAACACAGGGCTGACAGTGAGTGCCAGGGATGGAGGGAGCCACGAGTGAGGGGAAGTTATTTTGATGCAGCCCACAGGTCTGTGTGTGCAGTAGCACACCGCCCCAGCTCCCCCAGAGTGCCCAGTCTTTCTCTCCCACCTCTATCCATCATCCATCCCTATCTGTCTCTCTCTCCCCTCCACCCATTCCTATCTATCTGTCTATCTCTCTCTCCCTCCCCTCCATCCATCCCTATCTATCTGTCTAGCTCTCTCTCTCTCCATCCATCCCTATCTGTCCCTCTCTCTCTCCATCCATCCCTATCTGTCCCTCTCTCTCCATCCATCCCTATCTGTCCCTCTCTCTCCATCCATCCATCCATCCATCCCTATCTGTCCCTCTCTGTCCATCCATCCATCCCCATCTGTCCCTCTCTGTCCATCCATCCATCCCCATCTGTCCCTCTCTCTCTCCGTCCATCCATCCCTCTCTCTCTCCATCCATCCCTATCTGTCCCTCTCTCTCTCTCTCCATCCATCCATCCCTATCTGTCCCTCTCTCCATCCATCCATCCATCCCTATCTGTCCCTCTCTCTCTCCATCCATCCATCCCTATCTGTGTCCCTCTCTCTCTCTCTCTCCATCCATTCATCCCTATCTGTGTCTCTCTCTCTCTCTCTCTCTCTCTCTCTCCATCCATTCATCCATATCTGTGTCTCTCTCTCTCTCTCTCTCTCTCTCTCTCTCTCTCTCTCCATCCATTCATCCCTATCTGTGTCCCTCTCTCTCTCTCCATCCATTCATCCCTATCTGTGTCTTTCTTGCTCTCTCTATGTATATATACCTGTCTGTCTGTCCATCCCTTTCTCCCTATTCATCCACCCCTATATTATCTATTCAGACTTTCCCAGGAGAAAATTGCATATGGGCCTGTGTGTGGGTGTATGCAAAGAGGATGGGGGCACCAAAATCAGGCTTCGCTCAGGGCGCTGTGAAACCTAAGGCCGGCCCTGGGTGTGATATATTTGATAAGGTGTGATATATTTGATAAGGTGTGATATCTTTTCATAAGGTGTGATATCTCTGATACGGTGTGATATCTTTGATAAGGTGTGATATCTTTTCATAAGGTGTGATATCTCTGATACGGTGTGATATCTTTGATAAGGTGTGATATATTTGATAAGGTGTAATATATTTGATAAGGGGTGATATCTTTGATAAGGTGTAATATCTTTGATACGGTGTGATATCTTTGATACGGTGTAATATTTTTAATAAGGTGTGATATCTTTGATAAGGTGTGATATTTTTGATAAGGTGTGATATCTTTTCATAAGGTGTGATATCTCTGATACGGTGTGATATCTCTGATACGGTGTGATATCTTTGATAAGGTGTGATATCTTTGATAAGGTGTGATATTTTTGACAAGGTGTGATATCTTTCATACGGTGTGATATTTTTGATACGGTGTGATATTTGAGTTATCGCGGTTTAGTGAATCAAACCCATCATGTGAATATGCCATTAGGAGTTTCATAGCACAGGGGAGGAAACCATTTGCACTCACACATTTCAGTTTGAAAGAAAAAAAATGTATATACTGTTTATATTTTTATTCATAAAGCAGCCATTTGCTAGCTGCCTGGACTCACTTGCTGGCTGCTCCTGACACACTGGCTGTGGGTCACTTGTGTAGAGTGTGGTCTCCCCTCCTGCAGAGCAGTCTGTGATGTTCCAGTGGCTGTCCTGCACTAATTGTGTGCTGCCTGGGAGACTAATGAGAACTGTGGAGAGATAGCCAGGTCACCGTCCTGTTGGGGTCAGGACACTACGGCTTCTGGCAGCTGGCTGCAATCTGTATGCAGATGGAGCTAGTACAGAGCTGCGGCTGCCTCTCTCACTTTCTGAGCAAGCTGAAGAGAGGTACTGGCAGCGCTCACTCACAGGACGGACAGGAGGAGGGAGGAGAATGCTGGATTTCAGCTTCTGCCACTAAAATGATGGGATTTTTTTTAAGGTACAGGAGTCTCAAGGGGATATTCCAGGCATTGGTAATCCCCTGCTGAATGCGCCAGTGGGATCCCCCTTAATTCTATTTACCAACTCCTACAGACAACCACAGTAGGAAACTGAACTTGCACATGAACCTGTGTGGATACACTACTTGCCTGGCACCTTGTCATGTTGATTGCAGTTTTGAATCTTGCTTGAATATTCTTTGGAGAGAGGTCCATATTCCTTAAAGGAACACGATCGTGAAAAATGTAAACATTTAAAATACATGTAAAGGCACACACATAAGAAGTATGTTTTTTCCTTAGTAAAGTCATAGACATAAGTCATGCCATAAAGCCATAAATGACTTATCTCCTATGTTGCTGTCACTTACATTAGGTAGTAGAAATCTAACAGAACCGACAAGTTTTGGATCAGTGCATCTCTTTATGAGGAAATCTCAGCATGGTTTTTAATCATTATAAAGACTCTCCCTGAAAAGGATTTATACAAATATACTGTCCAGCCCCCATGCTCACTGCACAATTGTTGGTAGTTGAACGGAGCAACTACCATTCACTAAGTGCTTTTGAAAATCAATAAAAACCTTGATAACCCCCCATGAGCACATGGACTAGTTCAAAACCTGTCAGTTATGTCAGATTTATACTAGCCACTGTAAGTGACAGCAACATAGGAAAAAATGTATTTTACGACTCATTTTACTCTAAAAGAAAAATACTTCTTAACTGTATGAATTCACATGTACTTAAAATTTTACATTTTTCACAATAGTGGTCCATTAAGCTGTTTGTTTAATTGGTTTACCAATGCTGGCCATGACTGTGTCTACAGGTTTTACTGGAACTTGCAGGAGACTGACACAGTTTACTGGAACTTACCTGAATGTCACACTATGGCTAATAATACCAAGCTTGAAAGTTGCATAACCCAGCTTCAAATCCATAGTCAATGAAACAAAAATGGGCTGGTAGCAGGAAATCATCTGAGGTGAAAAGCTTGAAGAGGATGGACATCTCACCAGAGGGTCTTCAAGCAAGATGGACATCTGCATTTACCATGGAAGGTCCCACACTGCAGTCAAATTCAAACTGCAGGGTTCAAACACTAGAGGTCTGACAGCATACACCCTGGAACCTCTATTATTTTAACTGTAGCTTGTGTCACTCGACCAGAAAGAGAAGAGGACACAGTGAGGAGGAAACATGAACCACCAGATTTGGGAGGACATACACCAGTGGGACAGGTGAGAGCTTTGCTGCCTGGGGGAACACCAATAGGGGCAGACACAGGCGGCAGCTCCACAAAATTTAAATAAACTTTGAGCTGGAATCAATTGAATATCTGTGTACTGTGTGTGGGCAGGCAATAAATCCATGATCAGATTTGATCTTAGAGGGATCTATCTGATGGTCAATCTGGTGGCCATCTATAGGGGTATTAACATGTGAGAGAAGCTTCTTACCAGAATGCCAACATTGTTTATGTAAAGACTACTAGAAACAGTAAACATGTACCAGGCACAGGTGAAACTTGATAAATTAAAATATCACGCAAAAGTCCATTTATTTCAGTCATTTAACTTAAAGGACTTCCGAGGTCAAATGTTAAAAAAAGTGAAATACCTGGTTCGTTTTTGTAGGCACGGAGGATGCCGTCCGCGCCCTCCGTGCCATTCGGCCGGGTCCCCGCCGCTCAATAGCCCCCCCGGGCCGCTCCCGACCCCCCGACTTGGGTCGGGCTCTCCTGTTTGCACTAATATGGCTGCGCAGTCCGCATAGCCGCGAGTGCGGCTGCGCAGCTCTAGGGCCAGCCCCCCGATCCACGCTACAGACTGTTTCTTGTTGCGTGGATCGGGGGGTTGGCCCTAGAGCTGCGCAGCCGCACTCGCGGCTATGCGGACTGCGCAGCCGCGGCCAGCTCCGGCGGCCATATTAGTGCAGGCAGGAGAGCCTGACCCAGGCCGTGGGGTCGGGTGCGGCCCGGGGGCTTTTGAGCAGCGGGGACCCAGCAGAATGGCACTGAGGGCGCTGACGGCGTCCTCCGTGCCTACAAAAGCGAGCCAGGTATTTCACTTTTTTAACATTTGGCCTCGGAAGTCCTTTAAAATGTGAAACTAATAAATTTAATGTACATGACTCATTACATTAAAAGTGAGATATTTCAATCAGAAATAAGCATGTCTGACCATCCCTATCCAAAACATCTGCAAAGTGTTCCTATTTCCAGTATTAGTTTCAACTTTTAAGCTGAATTACTTAAATAAACTGACTTTTGCATGATATTCTAATTTTATCGAGTTTCACCTGTATAAAACTGCAAACTTTGACATGGTTGTTTTTAATATTAGCTTCAGTAAACATGAAACATGAAATAGTATAAGCATTAGTAAATGACCTCTTTGTAGATTTCACTATTTGCATTATTTTCAGATCCCGGTGTCTCGATGCTCAGCACCCTGTTTGCCCGGAAGCCGGAAAAAACCTGGATCCTCAATCCACAAATGCTGCTATGAGTGTGTCTCCTGTGCAGAGGGGGAGATCTCCAACACCTACGGTATAGTATGCAGCTGCTGCTGAGTTCAGCAACATAATTAATCTAACATTTAACTACATTTCCCTAAAAAAAATTATAAATTACCAATTTATCTATATATAATCAGTATAAGTGTTTTTTTTTTATTTTATTAGCAAGAGGTTTCCAATCTGTAGTAGAACAACGTTAATGTAAAGCAATCCTCAGTGCCAACAAAAGTTTCTCAGTCCTGAGTTTCTTACTCAGGACAGCAACCTGCATCTACCCGGTGCTCAAGAGACAACGGGTGGCCACCACCGCCAAAACGTAAGCTGGGGTCAGGTGCTGTCTTTCACAAATGGGCATAAGCTTTAAACAATACAAATTGGATGAAAACACTTTGTGGGTCCATGCAAATTGGAGCCGGGTGAATAAACTTGCATCAAACACATACAAGAGTGTTCAGTGCAGTCGTCAGAATGAAGTCATCAAATAGCCAGTTCTCTTGCCCAACCAGTTTAAGCCTGGTTCCATCATCAGGGGTATAGGAGAAAAGGCACAAATATAACCCCTTTTGCAAAAGACAGCACCTGACCCCAGCTTATGTTTTGGTGGTGGTTGTCACTCGTTGTCTCTTAAGCACTGGATGGCTGCCGGTTTCTGACCTGAGTGTGGGAAACTCAGGATTCTGTTTCATAGGTATCACTATGACTGAAGTGACTGATCTCTCCCCGATCTTCCATTCTATTTAAATGTATGGAATGTCCAGAAACTCAAAGTATCACTCCAAAAAGTACAGGGTGAACAGAAGCGCCAAAAGAGTAAAAATAGATAAAACTTTTAAAACATGGGGAGGCAGTGGTGGACTTACCTCCTCCAAGTAGACACAAAAATGTATTAACGTTTAAAACATAGAAAATGTATTAATACACTCCAAGGTTCTTTGCAATGCGTTTCACAGGTAAGACCCTGCTTCATCAGGAAATCGTGTAGGAGAACCGTATTTTCTGCCGTATAAGACACACTTTTTCTCCCCAAAAAATGGGTAGAAAAAGTCCCTATCTTTTATATGGCAAAGGCAGGGAATCCCTGACTTTTGAATGGCTGCCAATACAAACCACCGACATCGGGGATTCCCTGCCTTTGTGCCCGCTGTGAGTCTCCGGGGCCACCCGTGCCAGAGTGGCAGTGGCTTACCTCACCAACATGCCCGCAGAGATTGAAGACAACCGGATTCCCTGTGTGGCTTCCTCTAGTGCCAGCTGATAAATAATGATGCGTCATTAGAAGCCGGCACTAGAGGAAGTCGCATGGAGAAGGATGTCTTCAGTCTCCGTGGGCATGTTGGTGAGGTAAGCCGCTGCTCACATGAGGGGGGGCCTGGAGACTCAAGAAGGAGGGAGGAGAGACAAGTGTGGGGGGGGGGGTGGGGAACAGCCACAATGGGGACACATTAAGTAGATAGAAGGAGGCATCCGGGAGAGTGGAAAAAGCATGGGGAAAGAGTCATGGGGATAGAGGAGGAGGCATGGGGACAGAGGAAGAGGCATGGGGAGAGAGGAAGAGGCATGGGAGGACAGAAGGAGGCATGAGGAGAGAGGAAGAGGCATGGGGATTGGGGACAAGAGGGGGCATGGGGGAGATAGGAGGAGGCATGGGGGAGACAGGAGGAGGCATGGGGGAGACAGGAGGAGGCATGGGGAGATCGGAGGAGGCATGGGGAGACAGGAGGAGGCTTGGGGAGACAGGAGGAGGCATGGGGAGACAGGAGGAGGCATGGGGGAGATAGGAGGAGGCATGGGGGAGACAGGAGGGGGCATGGGGAGACAGGAGGAGGCATGGGGGAGACAGGAGGAGGCTTGGGGGAGACAGGAGGAGGCATGGGGAGACAGGAGGAGGCATGGGGGAGATAGGAGGAGGCATGGGGGAGACAGGAGGGGGCATGGGGAGAAAGGAGGAGGCATGGGGGAGACAGGAGGAGGCATAGGGGAGAAAGGAGGAGGCATGGGGAAGACTGGAGGAGGCATGGGGAGACAGGAGGAGGCATGGGGGAGATAGGAGGAGGCATGGGGAGACAGGAGGAGGCATGAGGAGACAGAAGGAGGCATGAGGAGACAGAAGGAGGCATTGGGGAGACAGGAGGAGGCATGGGGAGATAGGAGGAGGCATGAAGAGACAGGAGAAGGCATGGGGGAGACAGGAGGGGGCATGGGGAGACAGGAGGGGCATGGGGGAGACAGGAGGAGGCATGGGAAGACAGGAGGAGGCATAAGAGAAACAGGAGATGGCAGGGGGGAGACATGGGGGAAACATGAGGGGACATAGGAGGACACATGAGGACACAGGAGGACACCATTTGGGGGATAACATGTACAAGACACTCCTGGAATATGGACGCAGGTTTAGTTTATATTTGTTTCCCCTTGTTTGTGCCCTCTAAGCCTAGGTGCGTCTTATATTCTGGAGCATCTTATATGGCAGAAAATACAGTGTATGGCTGTGGGTCAGAGACAATAGACTTAGAAGCAGCACATGCACACATGGTTACAGTAATTTACAATGAGAAAAAAATATATAGAGTGCAGTACAACAAGGTGTGAAGTCATAAATGAATAGCTATATCTAACACAAATGAATAAAACAGCAATCAATGACTAGAAGCAGTGATGAGTGAAAATGGCAGCACTCTTCTCGCACCAATCTTCGCTAAAATAATGTAAAACTCGATTTTCAAGCGAAAATTCACTGAAAATATGTTTTTTTTATCTGTGATTTTTTGCGGTAAAATATAGTTGTCACGTTTTTGCAGAGAAATAGTTGCGGTAAAAATTATTGTTTTCCATTTTTCATGTTTTCGCTGTAAAAATATAGATTAGCTGCATTTAATAGGATAATTTTTACCCCCCCCCCCCCCCCCCAAAAAAAAAAACAAAAAAAAAACAATATTGTACTGCGTAAAACACGAATATCAAAACATATTTTCATTGAATTTTAGCTCAAAAATCGAGTTTTACATTAATTTTGCAAAGATTGGTGCGAGAAAAGTGTTGGCATTTTCACTCTTCTAGTCATTTATTGCTGTTTTATTAATTTGTGTTAGATATAGCTATTTATTTATTACTTCATACCTTGTTGTACCGCACTCTATATACTGTATTTTTCGGAATATAAAACGCACTTTTTCTCCCCCAAAAATGGGGAGAAAAAGTCCCTGCGTTTTATATTCCAAAGGCAGGGAATCTCCGACTTAAAAACGCCCGCCGATACGTACCGCCGACCCGCCGCTATGTCGGGGACTCCCTGCCTTGTCCCCCTGTGTGGTCTGTCGGCCCCCGCTCCCCCGGTAACAATAACTGCAGAGCAACTCACCTCCCTATGGATTCCAGCGCTGGGAGGTCCTCTACGCGTCCATCTTGTCAGCGCTACTCCCCCTTGTGATGGCTCATGTTAATGATTCAATGAGTCATTCCCCATGACTCAATGAGTCATTCCTCATGACTCAATGAGTCATTAACATGAGCCGTCAGGTGGAGCAGACTGCAGATCGTCGCCACTGGAGGAAGGTGAGCCGCTCTGCCACTAATGATTTTCTTTACAGGTGTAGCACTGACAAGATGGACACGGAGAGGACCTCCCAGCGCTGGAATCCTTAGGAAGGTGAGTCGCTCCGCATTTATTATTACCCGAGGGAGCAGAGACATGTGGGGGGAGCGGGCTGGAACAGAGACATACAGGGAGGGGAGGGGGGGTGAGGGGGCTGGAGTGAAGACATGCAGGGAGGGAGGGGAAAGGGGGCTGGAGTGGAGACATGCTGGGAGGGGGCTGGAGCGGAGACATGGGAGGGCTAGAACAGACACAGAGAGGAAGACAACATAGGGGCTAAATGGGGCACAGAAACACACATAGGGGAGCAGGAGGGGACACAGACAGACATAGGAGGGGACATAGGGACTGGGGGACCACACAGATGGGCTGAAGGGGACACACACACACAGGAGAGGAGGGGACACATAGGGTCAGGAGGACAGGACCACACAGGAGGGCAGAGTAGACACAGGGGGACTGGAGGACCACACAGGGGGCCAGAAGGGGGACACATAGTGAAGATAGGAGGACAATGGGGGAGGACATGTATAAGATGCTCCTAGAACATGGACGCACCAGGTTTGTGTATATATTTTTTTCCCCTGATTTTTGCCCTCTAAACCTAGGTCCGTCTTATATTCTGGAGCGTCTTATATTCCAAAAAATACGGTATACTGTTTTCATTGTAAACTACTGTAACCATGTGTGCATGTGCTGGTTCTAAGTCTATTGTCTCTGACCCACAGCCATATACTCCTACCCCATTGCCTGATGAAGCAGGGTCATATCTGCGAAACACGTTGCAAAGAACCTTGGAGTGTATTAATACATTTTCTATGTTTTAAACATTATTACATTTTTGTGTCTACTTGGAGGAGGTAAGTCCACCACTGCCTCCCCATGTTTTAAAAGTTTTATCAATTTTATGCCGTACTGCCACCTTTTGGCTCTGGAGAATTTTGACTACACTAAGACTACCATGGAACCAAGTATGCAGGTTCCAAGATTATAGTATCTCACAAAAATAAGTACTCCTCTTAAATTTTTGTGAGTATTTTTTATCATAGCTTTTCATGGAACAACACTGAAGATATAACACCGAACACTCGCAATCCAGTGCAGGAGACTTGGATGCAACCAGCGCCACCATAGACCATAAAAGGAATTACAGCTATAGCTGTGCACAGTGAGTAACTTCAGTGCCGTCAGAAGACAGAGCTGAAATTACTTTTAAAACATTGTAATTTAGCCTCCATCACTCTCATACTCATATAACACTTTAAAACAATGTAACATAGTCAGTGTCCCTTCAAAATAACTCAATACACAGCCGCTAATGTCAAAAGTGCCAGACTACCATTCATATTTACTTTAAGACTGATTTATTTTTTTTCTTCTGATATGTTGATAAATAATTATATTATTATCATTACAGTATTATTATTATTATCATTATTGTTATTATTATTATTTCCTCTGCCTGCAGACAGTGAGAACTGCATGAAATGTCCTGATGAAGAATGGCCAAATGAGAAGAAGGATCGCTGTGTTCCAAAATTTGTGGAGTTTCTCTCCTACACGGATGATACAATTACTGCAGTATTTTCATCTGTCTCCATCCTCTGTTGCCTTCTGGCTGCTTTAATACTCGGGATGTTTGTTTACTACTTAGACACCCCTATTGTTAAAGCTAATAACAGGAACCTGAGCTATGTTCTCCTGGTGTCCATCATGCTGAGCTTCCTCTGTGTCTTCTTGTTCCTTGGTCCTCCAGTAGATGTAACCTGCAGGCTACGTGTGACATCTTTTGGTGTCATCTTCTCAGCAGCTGTCTCTTCACTACTGGCTAAAAGTATCATGGTCTGTATTGCTTTCAGAGCCAGCAAGCCAGGGAGTTTCTGGAAGAAATGGATTGGAACAAAATTATCTCATTCTATAGTATGTGTCTGCTTGTTGGTCCAAGTAATTATCTGTGTCACTTGGTTGTCTGTATCTCCCCCCTTTGTGGAGAGAGATACTCACTCTTATCAGGAAAAGATCATAGTTCAATGTAATGAAGGGTCAGTAATTGGGTTCTACACTGTTCTGGGATATATGGGGATTCTAGCTGCCATTAGTTACATTATAGCTTTCTTAGCCAGGACATTACCGGACAGCTTTAATGAAGCCAAATACATCACGTTCAGCATGCTGGTGTTCTGCAGTGTCTGGATTGCCATGATCCCGGCCTATCTCAGCACCAGAGGGAAATACATGGTGGCTGTGCAGGTTTTTGCCATTATGGCATCCAGTGCTGGACTCCTTGGCTGTGTTTTTTTCCCAAAATGTTACATCATTCTGTTTAGAACTGACCTCAATACAAAAATAGGTTTGCTTAGAGACAGGAAAAAATAATCATATAGTGCTGTATAGGTGTTGATGACTTTGTAAAACAAAATTACATGTGTAAATTAGTAAATAAAATACATTCTGAATGATGAATAGGTAAGCTTTCCCCATATATTGTTTTACTCTTGTTGCACTTAAAATTTAATGCAAATTTTACTGTAGTCTAACCTTATATGTTCATTTGTTGTACGGTAGACAGACATTAGTAGTGTGTTCAACACCTAATTAGTGCATATTAAATATCAGATGACATGATGGGGGTGTGAGACATGAAGACACACATGCAAAAATGACAAAGTTCTGGTACACAAAGCGCAATCTGTACTTTGAGTTGTGTAGCAGAAACCACAAAGAAACAGGTGATGTGCTTGATACAGATGAGCTTCTGATCACAGATTGGAAATTGTCAGTGAAAATTGTAGTGAGAAAAATCAGAATCCTGCGGAATATTGCATAACTGAGACTCTGAATTTTTAGACCAGTAACAAGACCCGGAAGTATTGGACCAATCAGAGAATCCTTATTGTACTGAGGAAAGCGGGATTCTGCCGAATACCGAGTATCAAGAGTAATGATGTTTTGGCCAGTCACAAGACTCGGTGGTCATAGGTTAATCAGAGAATTTGGAAGTGGAGACTGGATGGGGACTGACGCACACAAATAATAAAAATCAGCAACAAATCAAATCAAAATATATACAACAGGAAACCATCAAACCTGAAATTTAACTTTCTTCCTTTTAATATTCAAAAAATTGCAAAAAGTATACAAAATTCTCTAGCCCGAAAATTCATCTATAGACATATTTCATTCAAAACAGGTAGAAAATACACGTTAAAGGCAACAATGTCGACTAGTTTTGCGTTGAAATGACTCTTCTTCAGGCCTTTACACATTCAAAGTTTATCTAGCAAGTATAAAATACAAAATATTACTACCACGTCAAATGATATAAACAAAGAAGGATAGCATAAAAGATCCCCACAAAGATAGATAAATCCACGGTGAAATAAATGACCAGTGACTAGAGGCATAGAAATAGTAACTAGAGAGACCCAAGGTGTGAAAAGAGAATGAACAGATGCCTGAATTTCATAAATTGACAATAAAAATCAGGGATCATCTAGACAATCATTAATCCAGGGGGTGCCACCTGAAGCAAAAACAGGTACCACGAAAGAACTAACCAAATGGCAAAAATGAATATATAAAACACCACAATGATACAAGCAAAAGAATATATCTGTAATGATCTTACCTCATTCCGGCGGGTCCCGCGACATCTCCCGCGGCGTCTCCAGCGGGACTCGCTCGCACAGGAGATCTCCAGTGCCATCAGCTTCGGGCAGCATTTCCGGCGTCTCTCCGGTGGTGACTCACAGTATACGCAGACGCACGCGCGCGAGCCAGAGTGGCTCTTACAAACTAAGGAGGCATGTCTGATGTTAGGACCGTCCTCCTGTGGGCTGGTGCGATTATCTCTCTCAGGTATATTAGGCCAGGTGAGTCATTCACTCGCTGGCCTTGATACTAATCAGTTCCGTAGTTCTAGGTCTAGCTAGTGATTTGAGCTACATTCATAGATTGTGTAGATGCACAATATATATGTACTCTAGTTAGTCAGTCTTTGTTATTTTCGTATATTTTTTGTAATATTATTCTATAACAGCTGATTGTATATATTTCTGTGTACCGACTACTCGCCTGCCTCCTGACTTTGCTCTAGCCTTATCCTTTTGTACCGCTGCCATCTGATTACACGTGTACCGACTCGGCCCGCCTAGACTACTCTATTGCCTGATCCTTCTGACTAGACTGACATCTGACCTTAGTGCTGACCCTGCCTGTTATTTGATTACGAGATTGCCTTACGACTCTGTACCATTGTTACCTCTGTCACTGTTACGACTACGGTCTGATCCTGACTACGCTTACTCTCTAGCATTGTATTTGTTCACTACGTCTACGCCTCCCTACTCATCAGTGTGATAATATCGATATAAACAGCCTCAATACGCCACTGCATTGTCAACATTAATAAATTAGTAACTACGTAACTAAGAAACAATGTAAACAAAAAGTCAAGTGTATCAGCACACCGTTTTAGAATGCTTTACGCTCCTTTTATTGAGCTATGCGTTCCATAAGGATATTGAAGCCGACAATTGTTTCGGGGGCCACGCAGGGTCCCCCTTCATTAAGGCGTGTGGTTACAACCGCATAGTTTCTGACATGCATTATATACAATTGAAATCCCCATGCACCCCCCCCCCCCCTAATTGTGACCAAACGATGATGTCATCTCCAATGTTTACATAGCAAACACACCAGCCAAAATGCTCTTATGTCTTTAATCAAAATCTCATTTCTGTCAAAATAATAAATCAGTGTGCGCAGCACTACTGTATCCAGTTATACATACCAAGTCCATGTCCCTCAGGTCGCACTCCGTATGAAAAATAGGGTAAATTGCCTCAGTAATTCAAATGTGCTAGTTAGCTAGCCGTTGCGGGTAAACCAGCACAGCTCGCCGTGCCATGTGGCCACGCCCCCTGTGCTCGTATTGGCCAATGGGGCTAGACCAATCGGCTCGCTGCCTGCTCTACCCCAGACCAATCCGTCGCCCCCTAGCTCTACTAGGCACGCCCCCCGCCTGGGATAAACAAACCAGGGCCGTCACTGCTCATGCCGTTGTGGGCTATTTACCTGACTAAACTCCACCTCCACTAGTTTTGCTATGAAGCGCGTGAAGGGGGGGAAAGCGTGCGGTTGCTAGGCAACCCCATCACGCCACCCCCAACCGTCTGTAGCTGGCATGTTAGCTGGACGTGTGCCTTAGGCTCCACTCGCGCTGCGCTAGCTGTCATAATCATATGACAAGTGGCCAAATAAAACATGAATGACCATGGTAACCTTCACCATGGTTGCTAAGCAACATGGTAGTGCCCACAGATCGGCAAATTTACACATACCCCTGGTACCCTGTACTCCACCGAAAAGGGGGGGCTGCACTTGTCCTATACATTAATAGAACAAATGATACATTTGAAACTTCTACGACTTTTATAACTTAAGAAACAATGTAAACGCCAAATGTAAATAGGAGGTACTGCAATGGTAAAGAACAATGGACCTTCCTGGTAATACAGGGAATTGCTATAGCACATAATAAGCAGCCATCTACATCAAATAACAACCAGGAATAAAAAAAAACTCATTTTACTCTGGAAGAAACTTACTTCTTATTTGTATATGTTTGCACATATTTTAAATTTTACAGTTCGCTGCAGTGCCCCTTTAATCACTGGCTGGCTAGCTAAATACAAGTAGAGTTGGGCCGAACCTCTGATTTTAGGTTCGCGAACCGGGTTCGCGAACTTCCGCGGAAGGTTCGGTTCGCGTAAAAGTTCGCGAACCGCCATAGACTTCAATGGGGATGCGAACTTTGAAAAAAAAAAATTATGCAGGCCACAAAAGTGATGGAAAAGATGTTTCAAGGGGTCTAACACCTGGACCCCCAGGTGGAGGAGTGGGATACATGCCAAAAGTCCCCGGGAAAAATCTGGATTTGACGCAAAGCAGCGTTTTAAGGGCAGAAATCACATTGAATGCTAAATGACAGGCCTAAAGTGCTTTAAAACATCTTGCATGTGTATACATCAATCAAGTAGTACTGCTTCACACTGACACACCAAACTCACCGTGTAACGCCGTGCTGGACTGGTGCGCACCATGGCGAGAACAGGTATGCAGTGGCGGGTTCACTGAACAGAACAGGTATGCAGTGGCGGGTTCACTGAACAGAACAGGTATACAGTGGCGGGTTCACAGAACAGGTATGCAGTGGCAGGTTCACTGAACAGGTATGCAGTGGTGGGTTCACTGAACAGGTATGCAGTGGTGGGTTCACTGAACAGGTATGCAGTGGTGGGTTCACAGAACAGGTATGCAGTGGCAGGTTCACTGAACAGGTATGCAGTGGTGGGTTTACTGAACAGGTATGCAGTGGTGGGTTCACTGAACAGGTATGCAGTGGTGGGTTCACTGAACAGGTATGCAGTGGTGGGTTCACAGAACAGGTATGCAGTGGCAAGTTCACAGAACAGGTATGCAGTGGTGGGTTCACTGAACAGGTATGCAGTGGTGGGTTCACTGAACAGGTATGCAGTGGTGGGTTCACTGAACAGGTATGCAGTGGTGAGTTCACTGAACAGGTATGCAGTGGTGGGTTCACTGAACAGGTATGCAGTGGTGGGTTCACTGAACAGGTATGCAGTGGTGGGTTCACAGAACAGGTATGCAGTGGTGGGTTCACAGAACAGGTATGCAGTGGTGGGTTCACAGAACAGGTATGCAGTGGCAGGTTCACTGAACAGGTATGCAGTGGCAGGTTCACTGAACAGGTATGCAGTGGTGGGTTCACAGTACAGGTATGCAGTGGTGGGTTCACAGAACAGGTATGCAGCCAGGAACAAGCTAAGCCTAACTAATTTTTCCCTATGAGAGACAGTCTGCAGCAGCTCGCCCTACTCTCACTAATGCAGGCACACGAGTGACCGTAATGGCCGCCGCTGCCTGCCTTATATAAGGGGGTGGGGCTCCAGGGGCTAGTGTAGCCTAATTGGCTACACTGGGCCTGCTGACTGTGATGTAGAGGGTCAAAGTTGACCCTCCATTGTGCATTATGGGGCGAACCGAACTTCCGCAAACGTTCGCCTGCGGGACGCGAACGCGAACCACGGAAGTTCGCATGGAACCGTTCGCAGGCGAACCATTCGGCCCAACTCTAAATACAAGTATCAAATACAGTAATAGAGCAATGAATAGAGTGAAAATTATGGATTTTTAAACGTGCTTGCTGTGTGAACTATGGCCCGTGATCACGGGCCGAATACGCGTAATAATGTCTGAATCTGTGATTGACGTTAATCAATCACGGATTCGGATCACGATGTTGGATAGTGAAAATATGCTTGTGAATCACAGCTATGCCGTGATCACAAGTTGTATCCGAGCACCACTGGTGACAGCAATATAGTAATTTATATTTCACTAGCTGATGACCCAGCTTTGGGGTCCTTGGCATCAATCATTTATATTTTCCCAGTAAAGCTGAAATGAAACAAATCTGATTGGCTGTTTGTGGCTTCACCCACTTTACAGAATTTGAACCCCAGTCACCCAATGACCAACTGTAGCAGGTTTGAGGCTTGTGCCAATAACAGTGCAAGAATAGCAGCAATTTTTTATTCCCCTTGAAAATCAACAGGTGAATTTTGATTGGCTGTTGTAGGCCCAACCCATTTTCCTTAATATTAATCTCAGTCACCCAGTGAAGAACTGTGCAAAGTTTCAGAACCCTGCGATTAACGGTGTAAGAATGGCTGCAGTTTACATTTTCCCAGTTCATTTTTTGGCTCCGCCCACTTTTGGACCTTAACACACAGTCACTCAATGACCAAGTTTGTAAGCTTTCAGGTTCCTGGCATAAAAAATGAGTGAATGAAGCAGTTTATCCACCAAGGAAATCTGATTGGCTATTTGTGGCCCCACCCCTTTGGAGAATTTGGACCCCAGTTACCCAATGGCCGACTGTAGCAAGTTTGAAGCTTCTGCCATTAACAATGTAAGAATGGCAGCAGTTTAAATATTCTCCTTGATAATCACTAGGTGAAATTTGATTGGCTGTTGTAGGCTCCACCCACTTTCCTGAATCCTAATCTCAGTCACCCAGTGACCCAAGTGTGCCAAGTTTAAAAACCCTGCGATGTACAGTGTAAGAATGGCTGCAGTTTACATTTTCCCATTAAAAATGAATGGCTGAAATTTGATTGGCTGTTTATTGAAAAAGTAATTTATTACAGTAGTGGTCCTTTAATGAAAGAATTTAATCAATAACAATTAATAGTAGAAGTGGTAGACACAGTATAAGGGTAAAACAATGTACAAATGTAAAATAATATACAAGGCATAATTATAATAATGTTTTTTGTTAGATGACGTGTCAAGAACCAGCTGTACAATTAGTTCAATATAACATAGCTAGAAGAAGACATCTATGCTGCTATTATCAGTACAGTGATACATCCATGACACAGAACTGTATAAAAGGGAGGGAGGGGTAATGCAGTACACTGATCTATCATGTACAAATGGCATCAGGTCATCTACAGCTTCATGTCACAGTCCTGCAGGAACAGCAAAAACAATAGAAAAGTTATTGAGCATGAAAATGAAAATTGCAGCTGCTGGTAATATAAGCAAAATACAGGCCTGTTGGATGGTGCTGTGTGTAATACTTTGCATATATGAGACTCGGAGTTCAGCACCTGTCTGTGATCACATATTAAGAGTTGTCATAGATGAATTTGAATTTTATCAGGAGGGGGATATCGTCATCGGAGGGGTGTTCACTGCAGGTGAAAGTGCTTCAGATTTAGGGGTACCCACAGATGTTGTGAAACCTGTTCACTGTATGATGTAAGTAGCCTTACTTATGTATTTACAGTAGAAGCAGTAGAGTGTTGTGCCCTGTTAGCCATCAGTAAAAGCAAGGAGTTTTGAATCAGAAACCACACATTCCTGCACATCCTGTTTCAAAACGTCTTGCTTTTACTGATGGCTAACACTGCACAACATTCTACTGCTTGTACCATGCTGAAAGATACTGCAATGTGCTGCACATTCCTGAAACTGAAAAAAAGACCTACAAAATCCTGATACAAATCCTGATAGAACTAATTTTTATTTTGATGGTGCTTTTTGCAAACAGCTGAGGGGCACGGCTATGGGTTCCAATGTGGCCCCCTCCTAAACAAATGTATTTATGGACCTACATGAGGAGGCCTTTGTGTTTCAGAGTGAGTACTTCCGCCGACATGCTCTGTGCTGGTGGAGGTACATTGACAATGTGTTTTGCATTTGGAGGGGGACGTCACAATTGGAGCTTGAATTGCTGATTGCCGAGTTCAGCACCAAATTTCCTACTGTCAGGTTGACAGCACTTGTCAACCGAGAGCGTGTTCCTTTCTTGGACATTATGGTCATGTGGAGCCAAGGTAGGCTTTGTATAGACCTGTTTGGTAAGCCCACCAACGGGAACTCCCTCTTGGAATTTTTGGGTTTCCACCCTAAATCAGTTAGGGAACATATTCCTGGAAGTCAGTTTGCTAGAGTTGCGAATATTGTCTCTGATCCTCCTGAGACATACAACCAACGCCTCTTAGAGATGGAGACTAAATTCAGATAAAGAGGGTATACCGCATGCATCCGTATAAGAGAAAACCATTAGCATGAATATCATGGAAATCCTAGACTCCCTTTTGCCTACACATACAATGTCTGCAGTCCTAAGCTGGGGTCTATTGTCAGGAGACATTGGAGCCTCTTACAACAAGCTTTCCTCCAAGTTGTTGAGCTCAGATACCCACCCCTGCTCTCATTTATATAAGCACCTACTGTGAGAGATAAGGTCAGATGGAGTGGAGGCTACCTTGCTGCTGCCTCGGTTAACCATACTGGTAGAAGGGGGTACTTATCCTTGTTTACACACCACATCATCCTGCTGTCAGCAATATGCTGTACATTTCCCCCTCCCTCATATCCACTCCACAGCTTGCTTCTCATGAGAGTTTCTTATTTTTACAACGTCATTTTATTATTCATGCTGTGTCTAAACATAAGTCTAACACTCACCCTGTGCTTCACTTTCTTTGCCTCCTCTTCTTCCTTGCTGCAGGGGACATTTTACATAACCCTGAACCGGCTTCACTTCCTCATTCCTCGAAACAAAATGCCCTTCACTCATGATCTTTTCACTTCAAATGTCTTCACAGTATTTGGGATCACTGAAACCTGGCTGACCCCTTCAGACACAGTCTCATCTGCCACCCTTTTCTATAGGGGCTTCAATAGAAGTGGGAGTAAACATGGTGGTGATGTAAGCATACTCCTCTCTGATTAATGCTCCTTTAAACCACTCACTCATTATTCCTTCCCTCTCTTTACCATCCTTTGAAGTTTATGCAGTCTGTCTATACTCTCCCTCTAACCTCTAAATCATTGTTATTTACCGTCCTCCAGGCCCGGCTTCTGTTTTCTTAGCTTCCTTAGTGGTAATCATGGGTGGTCCGTAATCTGAATGCCAAATTTCAGAGAAAATCGTAATTAATTTTGTATGTAATAGTAGTATTTTAAAATTTTGCGTAATATTTCTCGTAATTTTCGCGAAATTTCACATAAATGTTGTGCCAACTTTAGAGCAACTTTTAATAGCAAAGCCCCCATACATGCTATTGCTACCAAAATTGTTAAACAGAATAGTGGGTATAAGTCACAAAAATATTTTTTCTAAAGGACCTTGTAGTTTTTGAGAAACTCGATTTTAAAAATGCAGAGAAAAATGTTTTTTAAATTAATTTTTCTAAAATTAAAAACCCTTTTTTTACTTGCATTTTTAAATCGAGTTTCTCAAAAACTATAAGGTCTTTTTGGAAAAAGTTTTTATTTTACTTGTACCCACTATTCTCCTTAACATATGTAGCAATTTTGGTGTCAATAGCATTTATATGGGGCTTTGCTATTCAGTGCTAAAGTCGGCAAGAAATTATGCTAAATTTATCAAATTTTTATGCAAAATTACAAATGACTACACAAAATCAATTGAATTTGCAAATTGTAATTAGGTATAAGCGTAATTGCAAAATGGTACACAAAATTTAGCGAAATAGTAATTTGTTGATTACTATCATCACTAGTGGTAATCCCGAGTCACGCTCAGGATGAAAATCTGCAGCTCAGAGTGATAATTCAATGCCTGAGTGAGTTATATGCAGGAGCTCTCCGTGGTATGTTTTTTTTTCTTATTATTTTTAGGGTCTTAAAGCTTGTGAAAAAATTGCATGGCTTTTAGACCATAAATCTGGAAATAATCTGGAAATAATCATAATGCTAGGGAGGTTAAACCATTGCTCTGCCTGGCTCCTCCAGCTCCTGTCCTCTGAAATCCTTACCATCATCATGGGTGATTTTTTTACATTCTTATTGATACCAGTAATTCTGTCTCAGAGGTCCACTGCTCCAACTCACACTTAAGGCCATATGCTTGACCCCATATTCACTCGTTTCTGCTTTGTCACTGATTTTACTAATCTTCCTCTCCCTCTCTCTGACCATAACTTACTAAACGTAATTTCTACTGGTGTTAGTCTGTGCGTTTATTAGCTTCACTACTGTGTTAGTTACATTACAAAGGGCAGCATCTGTTGTGATCTGTGACTGCCTGTCATCTCTGCCTGACCCTATTGACTGCGTCCGTGTGTGACAGACTTTGATTGTCACTTTCGGGCACACGAGTTAGTTATCGACTACTGTAGACTACACTACTAGTATTTAACAGAAAAAAAAAACTTTATTTTTTTTTTAGTCACTCACCCACCAACCCGGACTCTTAATTAAAGTTTACAGCCTTTACCACCCTTTATATATATATATTATGCAGGAGAACAGAGGCGCCAAAAGGATAAAAGGAAGCTAAATCAGCTTAAAAAACAAATTCTTGGTAAATAGAGGAGGTAGTGGTGGACTTACCTCCTCCAAGTAGACACACAACGACTGTAGTAAAGACAGTCAATATATTTTATTTATGAACTCCAAATATGCAACGCGTTTCACAGGTTTGATCCCGCTTCATCAGGCAATAACAACGGAGCAATAGCATATGTGGTCAGTAGAAGAGCCAGGCACCTCTGACAGAGTGACAAAATGTGGAAAACTTCAAGGGGGCCGAATACTTTTGCAAGCCACTGTATATATATATAAATATATACATATTTTGTTTTCTTGTTGTATTTGTATATTGTACAATGACTGGCAGAGGTAGAGGCACCACCAGGAGAGGCAGCACCATTGCTGCAGCCACTGCCAGCACCAGCAGGTCTGTGACTGGTCCGCCACCAGCCACTAAATGCAGAGTTGTGGAGGAGGGAGCAGAGGCGCAGCAGCAGCGTGTTGCACCCATCTTTGCCTTGGGTCTTCATCACCGACCCATTGCAGAGAGTCAGGCACAGGCTGTGGTGGAAATGATGGCGGGGCAGCAAGCCACCGTTTCCAGCCAGACCTCCAGCACCAGCGACACCTGTGCCACCACCAGCACTCCGGTCTGCAGCAGCTGCCCTTCACCACTGCTTGAGGTCACGTCGACCCCAGTGGCCAGCCTGCCCTCACTGACCTTGCTCTTCGCCCCAGGGACTGCAAGCATTTTGAGGGAGGTTGTGGAACAGTTTGAGGAGGGGATGTTGGTGGAATGCAAGGAGGAGGAGGAGGAGTTTGAGGTGGAAGAGGTTGTTGTTGGTGGTGCACAACAAGTGGAATTTCAGGAGGAGGAGGGGCCTGATGCAGGTTATGTTGTGGCAGAGGAGTTGGTTGAGGGCTCAGAGGAGATGTTTGGGGATGATGATGATGAGGTGCTGGATCGTTCCTATGTGCCACCACCAGCACAGTTGAGTGAAGGCAGCATGTCATCGGACGTGGAGACATCTCTGGCACAGAGGTGCGGCAGCAGCATGGCGGCCAGCACAGGGTGTGGAAGGCAGGAGCCACAGCCTGCTGCTTCAGCCGCTACCACCACCACCCACACCTAAGCTCCTCCAAAAAAAAAAACAGCCCTCCAAAGGCAAAAAAACTCCTCAGCCCACAAGCGCGAAGGGCAAGTTGAAATCCTCAGTCTGGCAGTACTTCACTGACCCGTGCCATTTGCCACAGTTGCGGTACCAGCCTGAGCAGAGGCAGCGATCTCAACAAGTTGGGTACCCAGTGCCTGCAGACCAACTTGGAGACCAAACATTTTGAGGACTACAGTGACTTTCTGAAGCTGAAGGACAGTGGCACAGGCAGTGGTCAGAGCCAGTCAGCCACTGCACAGACTTCAGCAGCAGCAGCATCCCACCCTCCTGCTCATCCAGCATCAGCAGCAGGAGCACAGAAAATCACTGCTCGCCTCAGTCCTCAGTGGCCTCATCTGCTCCCTCCACAATGGCCTCCTCATCATCCTCCCATGCAGGCAAACGCTGCCAGACCCTGCTCAGCAAGTCCTTTCCCGGTGTGACCAAGGTTCTGCTTGCCACCAACAGGCGCATCCGGGTGCTGAACGGGTTTCTTGCCCGGGCCATGTGCTCCCAGCTCCTGCCATACTCCTTTGCGCAGGAGGGGAGTGACATGAGAATGCTCCTGCATTATGGGATCCCGGAGTGGCAAATTCCCAGCCGCCACTATTTCTCCCGCACGGCGATCCCAGCACTGCACCAGTTTGCTAGGGCGAACGTAGGCCACTGACTCGATCACGCCCTGAGTGAGCGGATACACATCACCATGGACTCCTGGAGCAGCTGTTTTGGGTCAGTCCGCTACCTGTCCTTCACAGCTCACTGGGTCATCCTGGTGGAATGCGCCAGTGAGGAAGCAGCCGGTCCATCCTCGGGGACATCAGCAGTAGCAACGGCACCAGTTGTCCACTATGTGGTGCCACCATGCGGGGTCAGGGGAGAATCAGCAGCTCCCACCGCCAAAGGCCCGCCACTGCCAAGCGCTGCTGGAGATGAAAAGCCCGGGGAAGAACAGTCTCACGGCAGACAACGTGCTCCGCTACCTGAGGGAGCAGGAGAAGACGTGGCTGACCCCCAGAAGCCTCAGAGTCGGATTGGTGGTGTCCAACAATGCAGCAAACCTGATGACTGCCATCAACAGGGGACACTTGACCCATGTCCCCTGCTTGGCCCATGTCCTGAACCTGGTGGTGCAGAAGTTCCTGTGCACCTACCAGGGGATGGAGGATCTGTTGGAAGCGGCTCAGAAAATTGTTTGCAGTTTCCGGTGCTCAGCCACTGCCACAGCAAACCTGGCCTACATTCAGCAGTGCAAGGGCCACCGGCTAGTCATCGATGTGCCAACTCTCTGGAATTCCACCCTGGCAATGTTGGAGTGGCTGGTTGAGCAAAGGAGGGCTATCCAGCGCTATATCGTTGAGGCCACTGTCGCCGGCACCACCAAACTCCAGCTCATCTCCAATGCACAGTGGGGGCAGATGCAGCAGGTATGCTTGATGTTGGCTCCCTTCCTGCAGGGAACCAACCTGGTGAGCGAGGCACGGGCATCCCTCTGCCAGTGGGTGCCCTTTGTTTGTCTGCTGGACAGGGAACTTTGTGATTTGATGGATGTGGGAGAGGAGGCTCTGAAGCAGCTGGAACAGCATCCGCCTGCACAGTCCACTTCTGCACAGGAATTCGAGTTGTTGGAGGAGGAGGAGTTGGAGGTGCTGGATGTTGCCATTGAGGGGGAACAGCAGAGCGCAGCAGCAGTGGTGAGAGGGTGGAGGGAGGAGGAAGAGGCTCAGGGGTCAGAGGAGGAGGAGGACAGCAAATTTGTGGCCACTGACCCTGATGTCTCTGCTGGACGGACCGCCCTGTTCACCATGGCAGGGCACATGCTGCGGTGCCTGTGCACAGACCCCAGGGTTAAGCAGATGCAAGCGAGGGAGGACGCCTGCATCAGCATGATTCTGGACCCATGGCTGAGGGGGAAGGTGGCTCAGTTCCTGCCTGCTGGAGACCGTGAACAGCGAACAAGGGAGTTGCAGGAGATCCTTGTTCGGCGATTGGAGGAAGCCTCCCCCCAGCCTCCTACCCCCTCTGTCCCTGTCCAGCCAGCACAGCAGCTGGTGCCTGCAGCTAACAGCAGCAGCAGCATCAGGCGCCCAGGAGACCTGCTGTCCTTGACAAAGGCACTCTACCTCACAGTAAAGCAGTCGAGAGAGGAGGTGCGTGCAGCAGCATCCTCCTCTCAAGTCACAGCCAGTGCCTGACCTGGATGGTGGACCACTACATGGGGTCCTTCAGCGGGCTTGACACCGGCGAGGAGCCTGCGGACCCCTTGGAGTACTGGGTCGAGCGCTTGCAGATGTGGAGTGAGCTGGTGCAGTACGCCCTGAAAGTCTTGAGAGGTGCTTCAGAGAGGTGCTTCAGTGCAGCCGGTGGTGTGGTCACGGAGAAGCGCTCTCGTCTGTCCACAGAGTCCGTGGACAGACTCACATTTTTGAAGATCAACCAGGCCTGGATTGAAGGCACATTCCAGGCACCTGTTGTTGGCGACAGGAGGACATGAGGTGCCTGGGGAATTATTTTTTCAGAACATCAACCCTCAGTCCCCTGCAAATTTGGCCTGGTTTTTCTTTAGGTGCTGTGGTACCACCGATAGGTGCCATGGCCTAGGCTGCCTGCTGCCATGTATGTCCTTCTGCTGCTACATTAAACCTCCTGTCTGTGTTCCAAACATCACCACCAGGGTCCACTCCGTTATGCGCTGCTGCCACTAGCCATTTAACACACCCTCAAAATAGCTACTATTTCTGTTCTTGTGTAAAAAAAAATATATTCTGAGGTGTCTGGGTTGAAAACTGTTCTGTCCTAGTTGTGTATTGGACACAATGTGGGCTTCACGACTGCTGTCCGGAACCTCCTGCTGTATGGTGTTTATTACAGCTGTGGTACCAACGCTAAGTGCCAGAGCCTACTACATTGCCTGCTGCCACATGTCACTCCTCTTCCTCCTCCTTCTCCTGCTGCTGTATTTAATCTCCTGCGTTCTGTGTTCCCACCGCCAGGGTCCACAGAATTATGCACTGCTGACATGCGCCACTAGCTATTACGCCACTTTCAGTGATGAGCAAATCCGATCCCGAAGATACCAGGATAGTAGCTATCCGGATATCTCCCAGTAAAGCTGTGCGGGGGGGGGGGGGGGGGGATCTTACCTGTCTGATGTCTTCTTAGCTCCGTCTTCGGTGCCTATCACGATGCGCTCCACGCACATCACGTGACTCCAAACACTTCCTCCTTCAACCCGGAAGGTTGATGGGAGGTGCCGAGGACAGAGCTAAGAAGACGTCAGACAGGTAAGATTGACACCCCCCCCACACACACACACACACAGCTTTACTGGAAGATATCTGGATAGCTACTATCCGGGTATATACCGGGTCGGATTTGCTCATCACTAGCCACTTCAATAGCTACATTTAAAAAAAGAAAAAAAATCTTCTGAGGGTCTGGGTTGGAAACTGTGCTGTCCCAGTTGTGTATTGGACACAATGTGGGCATCATGACTGCTGTCTGGAACCTCCTGCTGTATGGTGTTTATTACAGCCGTGGTACCAACGCTAAGTACCACGGCCCACAACATTGCCTGCTGCCACACGTCACTACTCCTCCTGCTGCTGTATTTAACCTTTTGCTGTCTGTGTTTCCACTGCCAGGGTCTGAAGAATTATGCGCTGCTGACATGCGCCACTAGCTATTACGCCACTTCAATAGCTACATTTAAAAAAAAACTGCCATTTGCTGTGCTGTCCCAGTTGTGTATTGGACACAATGTGGGCTTCACGACTGCTGTCTGGAACCTCCTGCTGTATGGTGTTTATTACAGCCGTGGTACAAACGCTATGTGCCATGGCCTACAACATTGCCTGCTGCCACACATCACTCCTCCTCCTACTGCTGTATTTAACCTTCCACTGTCTATGTTCCCACCACCAGGGTCCACAGAATTATGCGCTGCTGACATGCGCCACTAGCTATTACGCCACTACAATAGCTACATTTTTGTGTAAAAAAAAAATTATTCTGAGGTGTCTGGGTTGAACTGCCTGCCTGCTGCCACACGTCACTCCTCCTCCTCCTCTTGCTCCTGTATTTAACCTCCTGCTGTCTGTGTTTCCACCGCCAGGGGAAGAAGAAGAAGAGGAGGAGGGGAAGAAGAGGAAGAGGAAGAGGAAGAAGAAGAAGAACCAGGTGCCAATGAAGAAGAAGATGGTGATGAGAAAGAAGATGGTAAAACTGAAAAAGAAGACAGTGAAGAAAAAGATGGAGAGAAGAAAAAGAAGAAGGTGAAGATGATGAAGAAGAATAAGCAAGAAATGCAAAAAAAAAAGTTTTCCATCATTTTTTTTTATTACACCTATTTAATTGTGATTTCCCTTTCAAAAAATAGCTTTAAGGCCATCCGAATTTGTGATCACAAATTTGTGGTAATACCCGAATTCAGTTACTACCTAAAATTATTACAAATTCTACTGGTCGTGATCACAGCCAAACCCGAATTAGGACCCAGACCTGAATTTGAATGTACTCAAATTTAATTTGGGTACAGTCGAGCATCACTGGCCTGAGTGGCCTGTACTAACAATGCTATTTAACCTGCCCCTCTCCACTGGAATCTTTCTGTCCCCTCTTAAAAAGGAACATTTTATTTTGTGAGAACATTGCCGCGTTATGTGTATTTTGTGGGAAACACTGCCAGATTATGTGTATTTTTGCGGGAAATGCTGCCACATTATGTGTATTTTTGTGGGGTAATGATGCTACAATATATGAATTTTGTGGAAGAAATGCTGCCACATTATGTGTATTTTTGTGGGGTAATACTGCCACATTATGTGTATTTTGTGAAAAAATGCAGCCACATTATGGGCTTGATTCACAAAGCGGTGCTAACCTAGTTAGCACGCCTAAAGACTTTTGGGCATGATAAGCATTGCACTAAGTAGGTTAGCACCGCTTTGAGGGAAAAACTCGCGCGCAAAGTGTTACGTGCGCAAAGTCTGGTGCAAGTGAAACGTCGCATAGGGTTTAATGGCGTTGCGCGCGTAAACATTGTGCGCGTAAACTTTGCGCGCGAGTTTATTTTTATCACGCCTAAACTGAGTTTAGGTGTGATAATGGGCTTTTCACCAGCGTGCTAACAGTTAGCACGGCTTTGTGAATCAAGCCCTATGTGTATTTTGGAAGAAATCTTACCACATTATGTTTATTTTGGAAGAAACATTGCCGCATTATGTGTATTTTGAAGGGAAGCTGTCACATCATGTTTATTTTGGGGGAAACACTGCCTGATTTATGTGTCTTACTGTCTGAGGGGTTCTGCCTGTCAAAGAGTACTGTCTGCTGCCATTTGCTGTTTGTGGGTGGGTGAACATTGTCCAACTACCATAAGAGTCACTTAGCCTGTTTTGGGAGAAAACTCTGGTCCATTGTTTTTGCATTACACTGTTATATTACACACTCACTAAAGTCCTATGGACAAGCCCTATAGGTACATATAAAAAGAGAATATATTTTATTATATAAACTTCATTAGTTAAAAAAGAGGTGGGCCCCAGTGTCGTGGGTATACCCTTTAGTAAAGTCCCCACAATGAGGTATAACTGCCTTGATGAATGCATGGGGGTCCTTGGGGATCCCCCTCCACTGTCTAAATGTTACAGCAGTGGGGTGTAGCTATCCCACACTGGCTGTCAAACTTCACAAGGTGTTATGTGCTTGTGGTGGTATAACCACTGGCTAAATGTAGGTCAGCAACTGCTAACTGCCAGTGAAGAGCCACAACGTTTTCTACAACCACACACACACAGATTTGGTCAGTTTGTGTTCTGTTACATTACAGTTAGCTCTGCCCCCATCCTGTCATGGCCATACTCCTATTCTCGTTCGGCCACTTGGTCAAACCTGAGAACCCGATGAGGCCCGTAAGACAAAAAGTTTGCCCACGACTTCCGGTTCCGGCGCCCGCATGGCGGCAGCGAGAGGAGAGAGCTCCGGCTGAGTGCCAGCTAAAAAAAACCCCCGAGCAGCACAAAACTCATCCACGGGAACCGGACGCGAGGTGACACTGGTGAGGGAAGCATCCGACATTTCCAGACCGCTGCATGGACCGCTACCTCACTCGGTCCAACTCTGCTACGCAGTCACCCGCGGAAGACAACCAAGCAAAGATGGCGGGCGCAAAGA
This sequence comes from Hyperolius riggenbachi, assembly GCF_040937935.1. Taxonomy (NCBI): domain Eukaryota; kingdom Metazoa; phylum Chordata; class Amphibia; order Anura; family Hyperoliidae; genus Hyperolius; species Hyperolius riggenbachi. The sequence goes on along the minus strand of NC_090646.1, from coordinate 18,943,555 downwards.
GCGCGGTGAAAGCTACTCCAGGCCGCACACAGACCAAAGAAAACGTGCAGAAGGATGATACAGACTGTGACACTGATCTGGAAGACAGCGAGAGGGGTAAGAAGGGGGACCTCCAGATAGATTATAAAAGGTTGGCTGCGGAGGTGGGAAAAGCACTGGCCCCTGACATCCAGGCCACGATAGAGAAAGCCCTAGCAAGCTCCCTGAAAACAATAAAGCGAGACATAACAGATCAGAAAAAGAGAATCTCTGACATAGAAAAGCGCCTAAGTAACTGTGAAGATGATTTGCAAAAAGCAAACAACACTATAGAGCAACTCCTTCACGATAATTCTGCAGCCCATGTGCGCATAGAGGATCTGGAAAATCGATCTAGGCGCAACAACTTGCGGGTGGTGGGAGTAACGGAGGACATTTTGCCTGCACAGCTGCATGAACTTTGCTCCGTGCAAATCCCGAAACTGCTAGGCCTCCCAGAGCCACTTAAAGTAGAACGTGCACACAGAGTGGGCCCCCCTAAAAGCAAAAATAAAAAAGGCCCCCCGCGAATGGTCATGGTACGATACCTCGATTATGCAGACAAGGTGGCATTGATGACTGCCTACAGAGCGCAAGACCATGATCTTACAGTGAGGAGCCATACATTACGCCTTTTCAATGATTTTTCCGCAGAGGTGTCACAGAAACGGAAAGCTTTTAACAAAGTATGCAACACTTTATTCAGCAAAAAACTGAAGTTTGCACTGATGTATCCAGCAGTCATGAAAATTACTGACCATGAAGACAAGATACATACATTCGACACGCCAGAACAGGTAGAGACGTTCCTGACTGCACTAGACGCAGATACAAGTTCACACTCAAATGATGCAGCCGATGGAGACTGAGAAACACAAGAATAGTCACTGCTCTGACTTTCAATGCAAAATTGCCAGATGTATGAACACAAAATGAGATCATATTGCTGGTGTGGATGATTCACACGTATTCACAACTGGTAATTTCTGCCAAGGCAGGGAATGATGTGCCTTGCACCTGAATTGAGCCCTAGGGGCTGAATTTACGGACATCTATATTCAAAATGATTAGCAATAAGATAGTAACACTAAATCTGCAGCCGAATGTGTAAATATGTAGAGTGCAAATGTCTAACCGCTGAAATGTACTAAGCATGTTTTGTTTAGCTTAACAAAAGCCTATATGTCATGTGTTATAAGAATGCTCGGGGGGGAATGTTAAATTAGCTGACTGCTCCTTAAATGCCGAAGGAGAAGATTCTCATGCGGGGAAGAAGAGAAGTCACTGAACGCGAGTTTTTTGGGGTTACTTTGGGGATAGGGAGGGTTAAGGGGTTTCTGTTTGTTTGCCTCTCAGCACCAGGAAAGTTTCGAATAAGTGTGATTAATAAGCTGCAACCTGAGACGCACCTTTTTATGGAGATTCATAAAGTAGAATGAAGTTAATTTCATGGAATGTAAAGGGCCTGCAATCCCCAAATAAAAGGTCGCGAATACTACGCCATTTAGGTAAATACAAGCCCGATATCTGCCTATTGCAGGAAACACACTTAAAAGAAGACCAGTATAAATACATGACAAAATTTTGGGTGGGGGAGGTATATGGTTCACCGGCAGTAGAGAAAAAAGCAGGGGTAATGATTCTGATCAGCAAAAAGCTCAATTACAAAGTATTAGGGCATGAACATGATACAGAGGGCAGATGGTCCAGGTTACAGCTTCAATTGGCAGGAGAAGTGATTATTATATACAACATATATGGCCCCCACACAGAAAACGGTAATTTTTTTCAAGCTCTGCAGCGAAAGGTCTTGGCAGAGCAGAGTTCACAGATCTTACTAGGGGGAGACTTCAACACGGTACCGAACCTCTGGGAAGATAGAAGTCATCCCAAACACTCTCTAAAACACAGAGATAAATTTATAGAGCCCCTCTTGGAAACCTGTGATCTAATGGACACATGGAGATATGCCCATCCATCCGACCATGAATATACTTTCTACTCCCCAACTCATAAGACATTCTCCAGGATAGATCTATTCCTTATACATAATCGACTCACTCCCAGAATGATAACAGCGTCTATTGAAGACCTAATTATATCTGACCATTCGCCAATTCTTTTAGAATTGGAGGACTCATATCCCAGAGGTTCGGATATCATGTGGCGTTTTCCAACAGCTCTATATGGCAATGAAGAGTTTGAAAGCAAATTAAAATTATGGTGGCAAGAATACACTATGGAGAATGAGTTACATACTGGAGACCCGGTTCTTTTCTGGGAAACGGGAAAAGCGGTGATAAGGGGCAGGATTATCTCATACGTAGCTGGAGCAAAAAAGCAAGCACACAGAAAATATGCACAAGAACTAATTAAAATAAGGGAAGCATACACCACATTTAAACAATCTCCGACGGAGGAAAACAGGGAGAAATGGCAAGAGGCGAAACTTAAAGGGGATATATGGCTCAAGCTACAAATTGAACTACAAAAACCGTACACGAATCTCATCTTTCATAAATATGGCGAAAAGGCAGGAAAATTGTTAGCAAACATGGCAAAGGTAAGAGGGAAACCTCAGCAGGCCATGCAATTAAGAAATAAAACAGGGGAGCTTCACTCAAATCCCAACATCATTAATAATATTTTTAAAGACTTCTATGAGAAGTTATATTCCTCAAATCATCTAAACTCCACACGACTGGAGGCCGCCATTGCCAATCTCCCAGTTAGAAAACTGACGGAAGAACAACTAGCTAGCCTTAATGCAGAGATAGGAGTGGGAGAGGTCAGGGAAGCGATCACTGGCTTGTCAAATCAAAAATCCCCAGGACCTGATAGTTACTCTGCTGAGTTTTTTAAAATCTTAAAACAAGACATAGGCGACCATCTTACCAGATTATATAACCATATAACAAAAAGTGCGCAATACCCTGAAACAGGAAAGACGGCATACATTAAATTGCTACCAAAGGAGGGGAAAGATATGTGTGAGGCGGCTTCCTATAGGCCTATATCCCTCATCAATCAAGATGTTAAAGTATTATCAAAAATCCTGGCAGACAGATTATCTCTTTTGATGCCGGGACTCATACACTCAAATCAAGTGGGGTTCATACGGGGAAGATCAGGGGTCACCAATATTAGAAAACTCCTAACGATTTTAGAACACGTACGTGCATATCCCAAATCATATAAAACAGCAGCTGTCCTTGTGCTGGACGCTGAAAAAGCTTTTGACAGTGTAGAGTGGGATTGGATGTTTGGGGTTCTGCAGAAAATGGGTTTTAATGGCCCCTTCCTACAAGCAGTACAAGCTATGTACCTGGGACCCAAAGCCAGAATAATGACGCATGGTTTCCTTTCAGATCCCCTTATGATGCGCAGAGGAGTAAGGCAAGGATGCCCTTTATCCCCCTTACTGTTTAATTTAGCCCTAGAGCCTTTGGCTACTCTTTTAAGAAAACACATTCCGGGAATTCAAGTGGGAGAAGTGGAGACCCAACAATCACTCTTTGCGGATGACATACTCCTCTTTATAGAAAATCCACTGACCCAAGTGCCCCAAATATTCAAAATACTAACAGAATTCTCATATCTATCAGGGTTAAAAATAAACAGAGACAAAAGTGAAATAATGCCCCTCTCGAAAATAGCTGACACTAGATCATGGCCCGCCTTAGGACTACGGGTAGCCCGTACGCAGGTGCAATATCTGGGAATTAAAATTCCCAGGGATCCCACCCAAATTTATACCCTAAATTATACACCCCTGTTTAAGCAACTTAAGGAGCAACTAGACAGATGGGACAAACTTCCAATAGGCCTAGCAGGAAGGGCAGCTCTCATAAAAATGACCACCATGGGGAAACTGCTTTATCCCATGCAAACAATCCCACTCCTTATCCGGCACAAGGACATTCAGCTGCTGGAATCTGCTTTCAACAAATTTCTCTGGCAGGGTAAAAAACCCCGTATTGCATTAAAAAAGCTCCAAATGACAAAACTTTTAGGGGGACTGAACATGCCAAATATAAGACGATACAATTTAGCAGCACTACTGAGGCACGTACAGGATTGGGTAAAAGGAACTAGTAAATTTTCAAACCTGACACTGGAAGCTGAAATTGCAAAGCCATGGTCTCTCCTGGGTCTCCTGCACTCAAAATTGACTGAAATACCTGTTAGACTCAAACAAAATATAATTTTTAAAGACACTATCCTGACATGGAGGGCAGTTAGGAAAAAGCTGGGTCTCCATTGTTTAATCTCCAAGTATATGCCTATATGGGGGAACCCTCACTTCCCAGTAAGCACCACACAGCAGTTTTTTGCAAATTGGGATCAAAAAGGAATCAGCAAACTAGGCAATCTCCTACATCTGGATACTGGCAAGTGGATGACCTTTGAAGAAGTAAAAAGAACATATATGATTCCTAAAGGGGACGTCCTCCCATATTTACAAATCCAATCTTTTGTTAGATCACATATTGCCAGTATATCAGATGTGGCATTGCCAGACGAATTTGACAAAATGCTGAATCCAGGGGGGCCTCTAAAAACTCTATCAGAATTAGTGCAATGCCTAGCGGGTACAGAGGGCTCTAAATTAACATACCTTAGCTTCAAAACATGGAGGAAAGACTTCCAAGACGAGGACTTAGAGAAGAACATAATACAAGGCCTTACTGAGTTTAGATCCCATATAATAAACGAGCAACATAGAACCTCCCACCTCCTATTTCTGCATAGAGCAAAGTACGCCTTCAATATTAAATATACTCACCCACCAGAGCATTATGTTCCTGAGTGCCCTAAATGTTCAGAGCCAAACGCTAACTTAGCACATTGTGTATGGAGATGCTACTTGATAGACCATTATTGGGATAAGGTAATGGAGTATGCAAATAAATTATGTAAAAAAAAGATCTGTAAAGATCATATGTTATGCTTATTTCACAGCCACAAAGCACAAACTGGAAATAGCCAAGAAATCCCCTCAGCACTCTTTCATATTATACTAGCCATGGCCAAGCGAGTTATCTTCCTAACATGGATTCAACCACATGCCCCCACTATAAATATGCTACGGAAGGAACTTTTATCCCTCTTCATACTGGAAAAGCTACAGGTATCCCAAAATGTGGAGAAAAGAGCTAAAAGCTTTTTCAGGACCTGGAGAAACTATATACTCGACACTTTCTCACCTGCGGAAATAAACGAACTGATGGGGAAATTTGTACTTACCTCATGGTATTGCCTGGAGGACATTGGTGGATCATTGGGGCCACTTAAATATCACCCCCCAAAATAGGGGTTTGCGGACAAGAGTTAAAAGTTCCAAATATTCTATTATAAGACAAAATGGTGTAGCTTATTGAAAATAAGTTGTGTGCTGAGAGGCTGGGTTTTTTTCTGTTTTGGGGTTGGGTTGTTGGGAAAAGGGGGGAGGTAAGGGGAGGGTGGAAGGGATCAGTAGGCCTGGTCTATGACTGAATTGCACCTCATGTATTACCTGTATGTAATATCTATGCAATATCTATGCACTGTGTGATGATGTATGTAGACCTAGGTCTGCAAAAGGGTGGAAAATGAAAACTCAAATAAAAATATATTTGGAAAAAAAAAAAAGTTTGCCCACCCCCAGCACCAGAACTAGAACCAATACATGAATGGGGGTTTCAGTGGAGTACTACAACATAGTCATATGTTCCCTCTATAATGTAGACCAATTTGGGGGAAACATTCAACTCATCAGTATATTTTAGGATGTAGGAGGAAATGGAGTGCCTGGATCAAACCCTGGAAAATAAGGTGGGACCAAACTCCATCTCAGATGTCATTGCAGAGCTCCAAATCTGTAATCCTAGCACCTCCAGGGGAAAGTGATAGACACTTAACACAATGCTCTCGGTAATATTTTTTTTCAACTTTTGCTGCAAAAAATAAATATATGTTTACACTTACAGATCTGATATGCAAGGATTCTATAGCGCTTTGGTGTTTCATTTTGCTATTCACAAAATGAATGAGAATCCTGAGATTTTACCCAATGTGACTCTTGGATATCATGTGACTGATTCCTGTTTAGTGCCTTTTCTAGCTGTAAGAAATGTTCTGAGCATTTTATCTGGACCACAGAAGACAATCCCAAATTATTCCTGTTCTGGAGAAGGTCATGTGGTGGGTTTTATTGGAGATCACTACTCGGTGACAACAATTCCAATGGCACAGCTTCTGGGGATCTATGGATATGCACAGGTAACTTTGGCTGCTACAAAGCAAACTTGGGTACTTATGTAAGCTGTGCGGAATGGAGCAGCTGGTTTGTGGTGAATCAGCTGCTCATGAAAGACAGTGTACACTTTTTCCTGCCTGTCGTAGGCCCAGTGCACACCAAAAACCTCTAGCAGATCCACAAAACGCTAGAGGTTTTCGAAGCAGATTTCAGAGCGATTCTAGGCATGTTTAGAGAGGTGTAACGATTGGCCATGCAGATCGTGGTCGTGACTGGAACCAGACTGGCAGATCCACGATCTCTGCATGGCAATCGTTTTGGTTTAAACAAAACCAGAAGATCACAATTGAAATACTGACGTCTGCACAACAGAGTAGAATAATAAATGTGTTTATTTACAATAATGCAAAGTGTACAAATGCAGATCACCATACACATACAATCAAACAACGCGTGGTGCACCACAAATACCAGAACCCTGACTATCTATCTATCTATACAAATATATACAGCAACCCACACAATATCAGAATATATACAACAATGCATAATCTGGATCAGCATACATAAAGGGAAGTCATACAAGCAGGAGTCAAACCAGGTAATACGAAGTACAATGGCAGAAGACAGAGAATAGTCAGACTAGCAAGGATCAATACCAGGAGTTCAGAATGCAGGAACAGAGTTCAGGAAGGTTGGCCAGATTCACAACCCTGCAAGAAAACAAACGAAATGACCTAGCAATGTGCTGCTAGCAAGTCCATCCTTTTATATGCAGCACATTGCTCAGGTGACTGGCCAAAATCTTTCACAGTTCCATCTGCTGGTGAGCCGAGGAATTGCACCGCTCCCAGCAATATGAGAGCCATTTGCTGGTAGACAGCGGAAGTCCACCTCAAGTTCCTCAGTGCTGCCACCAGCAGGATGACACAGGCACAGATCATTACAAGAGGTTTTCTAAACATGCCTAGCGTTTCATGTATTGTTACAGTAAAGCTGTTACTGAACAGCTTCTGTATCAAAAACGCCTAGAAAACTGCTCCGATCTAGCGTTTTTTAGAGCTGTTTCCCACTTTCCTATACTTTAACATTGAGGCTGAAACGCCTCAGAAATCTAAAAAATGCTGCAGCCCCCGAGTTTGCATTGTGGAAAAAACGAGCCGCTCTGGTGTGCACCAGCCCATTTAAATACATACCCAAGCTGTTTTCAAACTGCTAGCATTTTTAAAAATGCTCCAGAACTGCTCTGGTGTGCACCAGCCCTAACTGCTGAGCCATTCTGCTAGATGGGCTAATACGTAAGTACCCAAACTTGCACTCCTCTTCACTGTGTAATGAGACAGAGTGATAAACTTGGATTGAACCCGAGATGACAATAAACTGAAGAGATGCTGTAAGCAAATGTATCTATCCTCCTACTCTTGAAGACTACTTTTTTATACATTTACAAAATACATTTTTCCATGAACTCAAGACTAATTAATCAGCTGTGACGTACCCCCATATTGGTAGTGGGGATTGGGTGCAGGGACATGAAAATTGTAGTGTTGCAGGAACATGAAAATTGGGACACCTTGCTCAATGTCATTCAAAAATACAAATTGTATTCAAAATTCTACACATCACTATATGCACAGTATAGTTTAAAGGATACCCGAAGTGACATGTGACATAATGAGATAGACATGTGTATGTACAGTGCCTAGCACACAAATAAACTAAGCTGTGTTCCTTTTTTTTTCTTTCTCTGTCTGAAAGAGTTAAATATCAGGTATGTAAGTGGCTGACTCAGTCCTGACTCAGACAGGAAATGACTACAGTGTGACCCTCACTGATAAGAAATTCCCCTTTTTATCTCTTTCTTGCTCTCAGAAGCCATTTTCTGCTAGGAAAGTGTTTTATAGTTGGAATTGCTTATCAGTGACGGTCACACTGATACACATGTCTATCTCATCATGTCAAATGTCACTTCGGTAGCTTTTAAAACCATCTCCCTATAAAAATGTGAACATGGCCACAAATGCAAAAAATTGCAAAATATGCTAATTTGAAGCTGTGCTATAGTGACTAGACTGCTAATTACAAGACCGCTCATGTAATAAGGCCCAGCGCCATTCCAGGGGACTTCCTGGAGAGCAAGTATAATGACCAGGACCTCGCTGGGACAACTAAGCAACATTGTAGAATCTACAAACATGCAATCAGGATTGCCAAAATTGTCAGTGGCCATATAGTTAATCAGATCTATGAGAGGGGATCCCATGTGGGTTTGCTGTGAGAGTATGTCGGCTGTGAGCTCAAAAACACCAATTTATTTGCATTTTTATAGAGAGAGGGCTCGTTTCCACTAGTGCGGTGCGGAATCGCCTGCATTCCACCGCGGACGAAATCGCATGCGGGTGCGATTCCGCATGCGTTTTTGCCGCGATTTCGCATGCGATTCCGCATAGGTAAGGTATATGCGAATTTAACCATGTCACTGCTGGTGTAAATTAACATTATTACCTATGCGAAATCGCATGCGATTTCGCGTCAAAAAACGCATGGTCACCCCGCATGCGATTTCCCTATTAAGATACATTAGCGGCGATTCGTGCACATTCCTTCTGCACGCGAAATCTGACGGCTCTGCCGTGCAGATTTCTGCCGCTTCAAAAAACGCTGCCGCACCCGCAGAAGTGGAAACAGCCCCATCCACTGACATTGCCTATGCGAATCCGCGTGCAGTGCCCGCATGCGGATTCGCACTAGTGGAAACGAGCCCAGATACTTTTTTAGAAACCCCCTGTTTCATTGCCTTTCTGCAGGATTTCTGTCCAAAAAGTGGTTCAATTAATTTTTGTGAAATGTTTGCTTGCAACTTACTACAATCCGTCAAGCAAGGGTCTAGTGTCTATTTTACGTATAATAAAAGTTTTAAATACAAAATCATATTAAAAAGTTTAATTAAAATTTCTGAAAAAAAAATACCGTACAGTGTTTACCTAAAGAATCTCTCTTGTGTGGTACAGCAACTAAGGGCCAGTTCACACGTACACTTGCACATCACTTATTGCCGTTTATGCAAAAGTAAAAGCAGCATTTTGATCTTTAATTTTTCCACTGTCTGGAAGCAGCATGGTCTGGTTGTTCTTGGGTCTATTAGTGCCGCACTCCTGTGTCCCCCTGCAGGATGAAAAATGAGGATCGTTGGGAATCGCCATTGAAAGTCAACAAATGCTTTTCTGCATGCTTACAGAAAAGAATTTGGATGAGACTCTGGGCAGGTGATTGAGACATCCGAATTAAGCATCCCTAAAGGTCCAAACACACAGTTTTGAACTCTGAGTGGTGCACCATAACAACTGCCATGGCGGGGGTGGTCATTATGGTCAGACCAGTGTGACTACATCAGGCGCACAACGATTGCATGAAGATCAGGTGTGTTCGATTCTTAATTTTTATCAATGCCCGGGCACAGCACAATAGCATTGTTTTCTCTGCTCCCACCACCAGAAACGTCTCCATTACGTATGCTCATCGTTTCTATGCTCCACCCTGCATAGCAAAAGACGTACCGAGTGCAAAGGCGAATGACACTTCTGTACAGTGTTGTTAGTGCACTATCGCCATTGGCTGATAATGCCTCTGTTGCGATGCGCGGGGGGCGTAGTGACAACAAGCGCATCTCATGGAGCGGCTTCCAGCGGGTGGGGAGGTGCAAAGAACAATGCCGTTGGGTCATGCTTAGGCATAGCTAAAGGTCCGACATGCCAGATCTTTAGGGATCATCATTGGGCCACTGCACACACTCTGGTCTGCTGCACAACTCTTAGCCATGGTGGTTGTTATAGTCCATCACGGCCGAATTCAGACAAGTGTGGCAATGAGTGTGATTCTCTGTACAATATATAGTATGGTATTTGATTCCAGAACTGAATTTACTGTAATGCTGTAATATCTGCCTACTGCCAGTAGGTGGTGCACATACACCACTATAACTCTTTCCAGGCAAGTTTTCAGTGTTGACGAAGGTAACTTGTTCATACCGTTTGTAGCAAGCCTCGTCCTTACCACCAGGGAGGCTACAAGCTAAAAAAAAGAAAGAGAGTCACAAAAGATAAGATAAAGGGGTTTATCTATAACTGAACTTAATTCCCTTAGGACCCGAGGATGCATGCCATCCGGGCCAGGTGCCTTGTCTATTTTTAATTTATTTAGTCTTGCCTTCACTTCTTCCTGCGTTAAGTATTTAGTATTACAGTTAGAAGATTGAGACTCTTCTGCCTCTGTAATTTGCCTGGCAGTCCTGCTGATCTCTTTGACTGCAGTAGTGGCTGAATCCCACACCTGAAACAAGCATGCAGCTAATCCAGTCTGACTTCAGCACCTGATCTGCATGCTTGTTGAGGGACTGTGGCCAAAAGTATTAGACACACAGGATCAGCAGGAGAGTCAGGCAACTGGTATTATTTTAGAAGGAAAAATCCATATCCTTCTCAGTTTAGGTCCCTTCAAGATGTTTTTAATTGAAATAACTTTTGATTTTAGTAAAAATGACCACCTAACGCTGCAAATTCAACAAATAACCATTTTCATTTCTTTACAACCCATAAAATGTTTTGAAACTGTGTTGTGCATAATAGGTACGTTTTTTTTTTTTTTATTATTCAAAAACAAACCGCTATTGTTAGGATCTACGTTCAGTAACATTGAAATTATATTCTGTTCGAAGGGAAGGCGTAGGTGAAGGGGAAGGGAGGAAGGGAGTCGGCACTACAGCAGGATCAACATCCGGTATGGAGGATCAGCAGGGCCGCAGCAGGTCTCACTTGTGGCACACACAGCGTGCTCTGACCAGAAGTAAACAGAAGTCAATAGGTGAAACAAAGAGTGCGGAGTCGGCACTGCTGCAAACTGTGTTTTATTCCGCAAGTGGTGGTACATCACATAACGTGCAGTAAAAAATTGGTACACATACCATATGGTGGAGGCTGTATGCTGGGAGCTGGTGGTGGGTGCTGGGTGCAGAAGTAGCCTACTTAGGCTACTTATGCACCCAGCACCCACCACCAGCTCCCAGCATACAGCCTCCACCATATGGTATGTGTACCAATTTTTTACTGCACGTTATGTGATGTACCACCACTTGCGGAATAAAACACAGTTTGCAGCAGTGCCGACTCCGCACTCTTTGTTTCACACATTGAAAGTATACTCTAATGGTTGATGACTCAAAATTGGTGCTGGCTACCACTTGCATCGAATAATTTGGAACACTATATATATATATATATATATATATATATATATATATATATATATATACATATATATATATATATATATATATATATATATATTTATACTAGACCTAAAGCCCATGTAAAAATGAGCGCTAGGCCTCTCCACTCTCAACCCCTCCCTCCCCTGTCACCACCGCCGGTCAGCGTGCATGCAGCCGTGATGCTTACCCACGTGCAAAAAACGTGATGCGTACCGGCGCGTGCACAGGCCCGCCCCCTGGCCCCGTTCTCCTGCGCCCCAAGTCCACCCATATATATATATATATATATATATATATATATATATATATATATATATATATATATATATATATACACATTGTAGCAAAGAACTAAAGTTACAGTAAAGTTACAGAATGTTATCCAGCTTTATCCTTCTGCCCCCAAAACACTGAAAACTATACCAAAAAAGATTAAAATAAAAAATAAATAAAATCTTCTGTATTGTAGGTCAGTTATGGAGCGACAGACTCCTCTCTAACTAACAGACGTCTTTATCCTCATGTGTTCCGGATGGTTCAGAATGACCATGCCCATTATCTGCCTGTAATTCAGCTTCTGAAGCATTTTGGCTGGACCTGGGTTGCAATTATGACATCGAAGGATGATGCTGGTGAGAAGGAACAATCTATATTAACGAAGTACCTGAGTAGCATTGAGGTTTGCATAGAGAAGATAATATCAATTCCACTTGATTTGGTGTATTATACAAGTAAAGATGCTTTAAATGAAATTGGTAATTCAATAAAAGATCTTCTTGCAAAAATTATCATTGCATGTGGATCTTATGTTAATCTCACCGCATTGTGTTTTATGCTTGACATCTCTATAGTTGATAAAACCTTCATTTTACCTTCTCTTTGGTCTTCTGGCATTTCACTAAGTATGTATTCAATGGATACATTTCATGGCAGTTTGGCTGTGGAACTCTACCCCTTATTCATTCCAGTAAAAGAGGACCTCTTTGACGCCACCGCCATGATGATAATTCATTCCTCATTCTCAAATTCCTCATTCTCACGGGACTTTCTATCCATGGCAAACTCTCTGTCTGTTGGCAGAAAGAACTGGACACTAAACTGTATACGTCAGAATAATAATACTGAGTTTGTAGAAATTTTCCCAAATATAGTATTACAAGAGAAAGTAAACGTGGGCGTCACTCCGCGAATTTATTATGCTGTAGAAGCCATGGCTCAAGCACTTCATGCTCTGTTTTATTTTGCTAAAACAAGATCTAATCATACGCAACCTCATTCTTATAAACAGGTAATGTGCACAGCGTTTGTTACAGTCACTCCAGGAGCATAGACTAGTGGAGTAAAAAAACCTCTATAGGCAGATTTCACATATGGGGCTTGACTCACAAAAGCTCGATAACTGCTATCACAGCAGTTATCACGCGAGCTGCCGGGCACAAAGCTTTGCGCACAAACATCGTTACTTTGCGTGAAAAGCGACGGTTTACACGCGATCACGTGCATGCTTCACATGAAAAGCGCACGTGCTCGCAAGCAAACCTTCGCTTATCACGCTAAGTAACGATGTTCGCGCCAAGGCTTTGCACACGGCAGTTCGCATGATAACTGCTGTGACAGCAGTTATTATTCTGTTGTGAATCAAGCCAATGGTGCAATATGATAGTCCTGCAGTAGGAAAGCCCAGGGCAGGACAATTGTACCGCACCATTTGCCCTTGTATTTTACTCTGTGGAAGAGTGTGCCCCCCCCCCAGAGATACTAATCGTCATTTGTGATGGGCCACAATCACGAATGGCGATTTTGAATGCACCTGTAACTGCATTCAAATTCAACTCGTAATTTCAAAATTACTGGTCATAATTTCAAATGCATTCATAACCAAGGAAATGAGGGCCAATCACAGAGCCCATAGCCAAGGCCCTAGCAACCAATCAGAAGAGGGGAGCTTCTGCCCTCCCCTCCCTTATATAAAGTGGTGGCCATGTTTTAACTCCTATTTTAAAAAAGGATGGCCACTTGAGTCTTGAGCTTCCGACCCAGACGCTGCAACAATCAGCTTTTACAGCTCCCACGCGTGCCTTCTACTGGCCTTGAGTCGTCAGGCTTACGGGCCTCTTGCACTCCAAGAGACTCCCAAACGAAGTTTGGTAGAAGTCTCCCTAACTTATTCCGCATGCAATCAGAGAAGAAATCTGCAATCTCTTCTTCCAAGATAGGGCCAACTCGTTCAGCTTCTCCCGCTGGCTCCGCAACTTCCAGAGGCTCATCGGAGCGAGAGTATGAATGTCCTGCTAAACGCAGAGACTTTGTCACCTATGCCCATATGTGCGGCTTTACTGAGGACATTAAGGCAACTTTCACCATAGGGGAAGTGTGTGATGACACGGCGGCCATTGCCAAACAGCTCACCACAATAGAGACAGCGGGGAATAAGAGGGAAAACGAGATTAAGTCACTTACTAAAATCACCCACACTCATTACCACAGATTTATAGAACATCAAAGGCATTTAGAAGACCTAGACAACAGAGGCAGGCATTCAAACATAATGGTTCCCAGAGTCTATTACCACTGACAAGATCCCGTCAGCTCTCACGGCCATTTAGACTTTGGAGCTGAGGAGGGGCCTGTGGCAGGAGATGTTGAGGCAGAAGAGTAGGTGGAGGGGTCAGAGGAGGTGTTGTACAATGATGAATGTTGGGACCCTGCTTTTGTGCCTGGCATCTCCAAAGGCAGCTCAAAGGAGGAGGCACAGGAGTGAAGGCATGAAAGGGTGGAAAAGCACAGCATGGCAGCCAGGAGCAGGGGCAGCCACAGCCCACTGCTTCAGCCACCGCCACTACCACCCAACCTCTAACCAGAGGGACTCCCATACGCCCTTCTAGCCATAGGGAGGTGTTCATATCCCCAATATGGAACTTTTTCCACCAATCCACCCTGATGCGACTCATGCAAAGCCCCCCTTAGCAGAGGTCAAAACACTTCCAAGTTGGGAACTGGGGGCCTCCAGACCCATTTGAGGAGCCCCTGCTGAGAGACACATTTCTGGGTGCGACAAAGGCTTTGCCTCCTGGCCACAGGTGCATCCAGAAGCTGAATGGGATGCTTGCCCAGGCCATGTGCTCCCAGCTCCTGCCATACTCCCTTGTAAAGGAAGGGGGGTGACATGCGTGGGCTTCTGCAGTCTAATATCCCAGAGTGGTGTATCCCCACCCACCACTATTTCTCTTGGAAGGTGATCCAAGCATTCCATGAGTTTGTGGTCCAGAATGTGAACTGTGTGCTTGATCAGTCCATGGTTGAGTGTGTCCATCTGACCATGGACTCTTGGAGCAGTTGGTATGGATAGGACTGCTACCTGTCCTTCACTGCCTACTGCGTCATCTTGGTGAAATGGGGTGAGGCCTCAGGTTTGCCTGCTGGAAAGGGCAACTAATCATAGGAGCGGAGGTTGTGCCCTCCCCTCCTGTATACAAAGCGATGGCCATTATGGAGCTCCGTCCTCCAGGTCATATTAGAAAAGCAAGAGCTTTTCTCCCTCATTTCATTGCTCTATTACTCTATTTGATACTTGTATTTAGCTAGCTAGCTGTCAGCAGCATCGCTAAGGGGTTTTATCCAGGGCACCGCCCTCGAACCTGTTGCCATGGTGCCCCGGATATAATGTTGTCAGGTGCCCCGCCTCCCTCCGTAGTGTGCCGGCTCCCCACTCCAGACCTCTCAGATCACGACGACTGGGGAAGGCAGAGCAGGATGCACTTCAGGTGAGGAAGTGACATCACTTCCTCTATGTGTGTCCTGCTCTGCTTTCTCCAGTCGCCATGATCGGAGGTCTGTAGCGCTACAACCAGCCCTCCCGACTCCTGCCCAGCAAAGCTCCCAGTCCATCAAAGCCCCCCAGCAAAGCATAAAGCCCCTCAGTGCAGCATAAAGCCCTCCAGCACAGCGTAAAGCCCCCCAGCGCAGTATAACAAAGCCCCCAGCGCAGCATAAAGCACCTTAGTGCAGCATAACACAGCCCCCCAGCACAGTATGAAGCCTTCCAGCACAGCATAAAGCACCCCAGCACATCATAGCAAAGCCCCCCAAGAGCAGCATAACAAAGCCCCCCAACCTAGCAAATTAAAGCCCCCAGCCCAGCATAACAAAGCCCACCAGCCTAGCATATCAAAGCCCCCCAGCCTAGCATAGCAAATCCCCCCAGCCCAGCATAAGGCACCCCAGCAAAGCATAATAAAGCCCCCCAGTGCAGCATAAAGCCCCCCAGTGCAGCATATCAAAGCCCCCCAGTGCAGCATAAAGCACCCCAGCGCAGCATAACGAATCCCCACAGCTCAGCATAAAGCACCCCAGCACAGCATAACAAAGCCCCCTAGCTCAGCATAACAAAGCCCCCAAGTGCAGCATAAAGCCCCCCACACAGCATAACAATGCACTTCTCCCTCCAGTGCTCCCTCGGCAGCTCATGCCACAGACATTGAGGCCATCCAGTACTCATTGACCTCCTCTGCTCCCTCCAGTGCTCCCTCCTCAGTTTCCCGTGCAGGACATTGGCAGACCCTGCTGAGAGACAGCTTTCACGGTTTTATCAAGCCCCTGCCTCCGGGCCACAGGCCACAGGCGCATCTGGAAGCTGAAGGGCTTGCTGGCCCGGGTCAAGTGTTCCCAGCTCCTTCCATACTCCCTGGTGCAGGAGAGGAGTAATATGCACATGCTGCTCCAGTTTGGGATCCCAGAGTGGCAAATCCCCAGCTGCCACTACTTTGCAAGGTCCATGATCCCAGCACTGCATGGGTTAGTGGTGGCATATGTGGCCCGTTCACTCGACCACACTGTGGGCGAGCGGGTCCATGTCACCATGGACTCGTGGAGCAGCCAAGGATGGAGCTCCTGCAATGGCCACCACTTTATATACAGGAGGGGAGGGCAGAGCCTCTCCTCCTATGATTGGTTGCTACGGCCTAGGCTGGGGGGCTCTGATTGACCCAGTAACGTCGTTTCCTGCACCACAGATTGCGACTCGTGAACACTGCTCACGGTTAGAATCCGAATTATACTGGCTTAATCCATTATCTGATTCCATGATCGGGGCTGATCACGGATTCTGATCACGATATCGAAAGTGGAAAAAAGGCCTCGGAATCATGATCATGGCTATGCCATGATCACGAGGCCATGACGAGCACCACACTGCAGAGTCCCTGTGTAAATCCATAGGACCAAAGCTTGTTGAATATGTCCTTCTAGCCATTCTCTGCCCACGGATAATGATGGTGCACAACAACAAATATTTTGCATCGTAAGTCACTGCTTTTTATCTCTTACCAATATGTCTCTTTTATATTACTTTTCAAGTTGTTACATCAATTAAAACAGTTTAAATATTCAAATAAGCCGGTGCCATTCTTTGATGAATATGGAGAATTTGCTTATCACTACAGAATAGCAAACTGCATATATAAAAATAATGGGACTATGATTTATAAGGAGGTTGGAAACTTTACTCCCTGGACTCCTGAGGATCAGCAGCTTTATATCAACACTGAAGCCATAACCTGGACACTCGATAATGAGGTGGGGTTCTAATGGTCCATGATAAATATACAGTAACCATTACTAGTAAAAGAACTCCGTGCAAAGCAAAGACAAATAAGACAAATTACTTTTTATACTATAAATTGTTTTGAATTTGGACAAAATAAACGTCATAACAAAATGATGCTTCTGACATGTAGTTAGGATGGAATTATGGACTGAATTTTGCCTCTGTTCCACTACCACATCCCCTCTGCTCCCGCTCGCTCCAGCACTCGTTCCCGTGCTTGTTTCTGCACCCATTCTCATTGCCGATCGTTAGACAGGACATCAATGAATGGAAACACAGTTCCCCGTGTGAATGACCACAAGTGTTGCTTGGATACCCCTTTTCAAAATCCGGATTGGATTCGGATCCGGATACCCAGATATCCGATCCGGGTCGGATATCCGAGTTCAAACTTTTCCATTCCGAATCTGAATCGGATATCCGACCTCAGTATCCGGGGTACCCGAGCGGATTCAGATATCTGGATAGAAAACCCGGAAGTGGCCTTTAAATTGCTTTTAAAACATTTTTTAGGGTAAATGAGGCAAGTAGCATCATGTTTTTAAAGGTAAACACTAATTGATGATGTGGGGAATTCAAATCCACCCCCCCCCCCCTTCAAAAAAAATGGCTGTCATTTAACATCAGGACTAGGTTCCAGACAGCGGTCGTGCAGCCCACATTGTGTCCAAAGTCAAACCGCACAACTGGGACATGGCAGTCTTCAGCCAAGACACCTCCAAAAAATTATGCAGCAATTGTGTTTTGGGTTAAATATAGGTGGTATCAGCACAGCAGTAGTGGCCTGTGGCACCCTCGCGGTGGGAGCAGCACAGGCAGCAGGAGCAGGGCAATGCAGCAGCAGCAGAAGGTGTAACGTCTGCAAGGAGCATACACCATGTGGCACTTGGCAGCGGCACATGGCACGTGGCACTTGGCATGTGGCACTTGGCACTTTGCTTGTGACACTTTGCACATGGCACTTTGCACTTTGCACTTGGCACTTTGCACGTGGCACTTTGCACTTGGCACTTTGCACGTGCCACTTGACAAGTGCCACGTGCCACCTGCAAAGTGCAAAGTGTCAAGTGCAAAGTGCAAAGTGCCAAGTGCCACGTGCCAAGTGCCACGTTACACGTGCCAAGTGCCAAGGGCCAAGGGCCACATGCTGAGTGACAGTCAGACAGCAAAGGAGAAGGCACTAACTGTCACACTGGCACTGCTCAGCAGCACAGCAATTCTGTAGTAAGTTAACACAGTAGTATTACTACTCTAACAACTACTAGCACTGACTGCAGTACTAGAGTACTAACTACACAATAACACAGTAATCCTATTCCCTAATCCCTAACCTAACCTATACAGCAGCTAGCTAAGGATAATAGCAGGCCATCGGGCAGCATCTGGCCTGGTCTGTGCACAGCACACACACAGACACATAGCAGCTGCCTGCAGCAGCCCTGCAGCACATACTCTGACTGTCACACAATGAAATCAAGCTAATTAACAATACACAATAGTGTAGTGATAATGAAGGGGTTAATCACTGAACAGCTTTAGGTTTATCACTGTATACAGCACTTGCTAGGCCAGCAGTACTGGAGCATGTCTCTCAGTGACTGAGCACTGCAGTCACACAGGGTGAGATTTCTCATCATGGCACCCACAAGGGCTGGCTGGCCAGGGTTGCTTTCTGTGATTAGGTGCCAGGGATTAGCCTGGAAGTCCTCTGATTGGCTCAATGAGGTCAGGTGGGGCTGGCCAGGGTTCCCCTCTGTGATTGGTTGCTAGGGCTTTTGCTGGGAGACCTCTGAATGGCTCAATGACGTCCTGGGCGTCATCTACTTAGTTATAGTATCTCAAGATTTGGATATCCGTCGGATATCCGTGGATATCCAGTATCCACAGATAGCTATCCGGATTTGGGCCCAGGTATCTGGAATCCGAATGCAGTCGGACAGCTGAAAAAAGTTCTGATATCCGGGTTACCCGGATATCTGGAATCCGGATGAGCAGCACTGATGACCATCACCATCAACGAGATGGTGCCGTCATTCATAAGAACCGATACTTACACGTCCATGCATCACTTCCTGTTTGTGTAGTAATACATTATTTTGTGGTCAAATAATAAACTAACATCTATTAACATTTTTTTTGTTTTCATTAGTAAACTTTTTTACATTTAAATTTAACCCCTTGCCTCCTACACTCCCCAATAGTTACCCAAAAGTGTTTTTGTAAAAAAAAGAAAAAAATACATATAGTAAAAAAAAAATACATACATAGTTACCTTAGGGACTGAACTTTTTTAAATTGTATGTCAAGAGGGTATATTACTGTTACTTTTTTAAATTATGGGCTTGTAATTAGTGATGGGTGCAAAACTAAAAAAAAAAAACGCACCTTTATTTCCAAATAAAATATTGGCGCCATGCATTGTACTAGGGAACATTTTAAACGTTGCAATAACCGGGACAAATGTGTGGATTTTAATTATGGTAGCATGTATTATTTTAAAACTATAATGGC
This sequence comes from Hyperolius riggenbachi, assembly GCF_040937935.1. NCBI lineage: Eukaryota > Metazoa > Chordata > Amphibia > Anura > Hyperoliidae > Hyperolius > Hyperolius riggenbachi. The sequence continues at coordinate 18,923,917 of NC_090646.1, read as the reverse complement.
CGAATGGCCATTTTTTTCTTATAATTCACATTAAAACACATCCTACTAATATAATAAACGGGAAAGTTCAGATGTTTGGATGTTTGGATGTTTGTTACTCGATCACGCAAAAATGGCTGAACGGATTTGAATGAAATTTGGCGCACACATAGTACATTACCTGGAATAAAGTATAGGATACTTTTTATTCCCATAACCAAAAAGGGGCGGAGACAAATACAAATTTCACTGCAAAATGTAAACTGCAGCCATTCTTACACTGTTAATGGTAGGGTTCTCAAACTTTGCACAGTTGGTTGCTGGGTGACTAGGATTAATATTCAGAAAGGTGGGAGGAGCCTACAAAAGCCAATCATAATTCACCTATTGATTTTCAAGGGGAATATTTACATTGCTGCCATTCTTGCACTGTTAATGGCACAAGCCTCAAACCTGGTACAGTTGATCATTGGGTGACTAGGGTTCAATTTCAGAAAGGGGGTGGAGCCACAAACAGCCAATTAGATTTGTTTCATTCCAATGCAAATTATTGATGCCAAACACCGCAAAGCTCACAAACTTGGTAATTGAGTAATTGATTAACCCATTCAGGTTCCGTCGTTTTCACGTGAGAAATGTTCACCTCCCATTCATTAGCCTATAACTTTATCATTACGTATCACAATGCACTGATCTATATCTTGTTTTTTCTGCCACCAATTAGGCTTTCTTTGGGGGGTACATTTTGCTAAGAGCCACTTTACTGTAAATGCATTTTAACAGGAAGAATAAGAAAAAAATGGAAAAATTCATTATTTCTCAGTTTTCAGCCATTATAGTTTTAAAATAATACATGCCTCCATAATTAAAACTCGCATATTGTATTTGTCCATATGTCCTGGTTATTACACTGTTAAAATGATGTCCCTATCACAATGTATGGCGACAATATTTTATTTGAAAATAAAGGTGCATTTTTTTCCATTTTGCATCTATCAATATTTACAAGTTTAAAATAAAAAAAATATAGAAATATCTGATCTTTACATTGATATTTAAAAAGTTTAGACCCTTAGGTAAATATTTACATGTTGTTGTTTTTTTTTATTGTAATGGTTTTTTTTTATATTAAACATTTTATTTGGGTACTTTTGGGAGGGTGGGAGGTAAACAATAGATTTATAATGTAAATGTGTGTTAATTCTTGTTTTTTTTTTTTTCAGGTGTAGTATTACTTTTTGGCCACAAGATGGCGGCCATGAGTTTGTTTACATGACATCACTCTAAGCGTACCACGCGCTTAGAGTGACGCATCGGGAAGGAGACGGCCAGAAAAAGCTCAGCTTCCGAGAGAAGCTGTCGCTTTTTCAGCGGGGGAGAGGAATCAGTGATCAGGCTCCATAGCCCGATACATTGATTCCTTGGCTACCGAATCCACAGCCGGGAGTGCGCGTGCACGCGCACGATCGGCCTCGGGGGCGCGCGGTAGCGCGCATGGTTCCTGGACGTAGAAACTACGTCCAGGAACCAAAATAATTGTGCGTTAGGGTTAGAAAAGTGGGCACAGCCAACACCAGCCAAATACATAAGCGGGCAATGCCGGGTCATAATTGGGTGGAGACAAATACAAATTTTACTGGGAAAATGTAAACAGCAGCCATTCTTACAATGTTAATGGTAGGGTTCTCAAACTTTGCACAGTTGGTTACTGGGTGACTGGGGTTACTGGGTGATGGTTAATATTCAGAAAAGCCAATATGATTTATTTCATTTTAATGCAGGTTATTGATGCCAAAGACCGCAAAGCTCACAAACTTGGTCATTGAGTACTTGATTAATTGTGTGTTAGGGTTAAGAAAAGTGGGTGCCGCCAGCACCTGCAAAATACATAATCGGGCAATGCCGGGTCATCAGTAGGCGGAGACAAATGCAAATTTCACTGAGAAAATGTAAACTGCAGCAATTCTTACACTGTTAATGGTAGGGGTCGCAAACTTTGCACAATTGGTCACTGGGTGACTGGGATTAATATTCAGAGAAGTGGGTGGAGCCTACAAAAACCAATCAAAATTCACCGATTGATTTTCAAGGGGAATATGTAATTGCTTCCATTCTTGAACTGTTAATGGCACACGCCTTAAACCTGGTACAGTTGGTCATTGGGTGACTGGAGTTCAAATTCAGACAAAGGGGTGGAGCCACAAACAACCAATAAGATTTGTTTAATCTCAATGCAAATTATTGATGCCAAAGACCGCAAAGCTCACAAACTTGGTTATTGAGTAATTATTGAGTAATTGTGTGTTAGGGTTAGAAAACATAGGCAGAGCCAACACCAGCCAAATACATACCTGAACAATGTTAGGAAATAAGTAGGTGGAGAAAAATACAAATTTCACTGGGAAAATGTAAACTGCAGCCATTCTTACACTGTTAATGGTAGGGTTCTCAAACTTTGCACAGTTGGTCACTGGGTGACTGGGATTAATATTCAGAAAAGTGGGTGGAGCCTATAAAAGCCAATCAAAGTATGCCTATTGATTGTTAAGTGGAATATTTAATTGCTGCCATTCTTACACTGTTAATCACCTGTACCTGGTACACTTGGCCATTGGGTGATTGGGGTTCAAATTCAGAAAAGGGGTGGAGCCACATCCAATCAGATTAATTTTATTTCATTGCAAATTATTGATGTCAAAGACCGCAAAGCTCACATACTTGGTCATTAAGTAATTGTGTGTTAGGGTTAGGAAAAGTGGGCAGAGCCAACATTAGCCAAATATATACCTGGGCAACGCCGGGCGTCCAGCTAGTTTAGAATAAAATAATAGTTTTAACCACACTACCATTCTCCCTACCTCTCAAGCCCGCTTTCTGGGTGTCACCCTACACTTCGCACTCTTCTTCACTCCCCACAATCCAAAACCTCACCAAGTCCTGCAAGTTCCACCTTCGGAACATCTGTAAGATTCACCCTTTCCTGTCCTCTGCCACTACCAAACTCCTCATCCATGCACTTATAATTTCCCGCCTCGACTACTGCAATGCCCTTCTGTCTGGTCTCCCTATGACCCGAATAGCCCCACTGCAGTCCATCATAAATACTGCAGTCCATCATAAATGCGGCAGCCAGAATTATCCACTCCTCCTATTGCTCCACCAGGGCGGCTCCCCTCCGTGAATCGCTCCACTGGCTTCCTATCCTTCCTATCTGTCCACAAAACCTGTCCAACCTACATTTCTGATCTTACTCAGAGATACACACCTAGCCGCTCACTCCGCTCCTCCAATGAACTTCGCCTGACTGTTCCCCGCATCACCCAGTCCCATGCATGCCTCCAGGACATCTCAAGAGCTGCTCCAACACTATGGAACTCCCTACCTCCACCCATTAGGGCAAGCCCCTCCTTCAACACCTTCAAAAAGGCCCCCAAAACTCACTTTTTCACTCTGGCCTACCACCCCTCATAATTGCTCTAAACCCACAGCTGAACTCTGGTCCCCTACCTTTCGTGTCCCTACCTTTCCCTCTACATTTTAAGCCTTTGGGCAGGGTCCTCCTCCTTTTGTGTCCTACCTGATTATGCACCTCCATTACTGTAAACCCATGCTATGCATTTGAGTGAAGCTAACTTGCCTAATCTCCATGCTCCATCCAGTGACTGACTAAGCATTACCTTGTACTCATACTGAGCTGTGTGATCTGGTTTTCTTGTATTTCTGTATTGTCATATTGCTGTATGTCACCTCTAAATATTGTCTGTAACCTAAATTAATGTCCAGCGCTGCGTAATATGTTGGCACTTTATAAATATAATAAATAAATAGATAATAAATAAATAAATAATTCTTAGCAAAATGTGACTGGGGTTCAAATTTACTAAAGGGACGGAGCCACAAATAGCCAATCATATCACTTTGCTGGATAAACTGCTTCCATTCACACAATTAATTTTGATGCCAGTAACCTGTAAGCTTCATTGAGTGACGGTGTGTCAAGCTCACAAAAAATGGGCAGAGCCAAATACAAATTTCCTGGGAAAATGTAAACTGCAGCCATTCTTACATTGTTAATGGTAGGGTTCTCAAACTGTGCACAGTTGGTCACTGGATGACTGAGATAATAAATCAGAAAAGTGGGTGGAGCCTACAAAAGCCAACCAAAATTCACCTATTGATTTTCAAGGGGTATATTTAAATAGCTGCCATTCTTGCACTGTTAATGGCACAAGACTCAAACCTGGTACAGTTGGTCATTGGGTGAATAAGGTTCAAATTCAGAAGAGGGGGTGGAGCCACACACGGCAAATCAGATTTGCTTCATTTCAATGGGAAAATACAAAGTATTGGTGCCAAGGATCCCAAAGCTCACAAACTTGGTGAAGGAGTGTTTGTGCATTGGGGGTTAGAAAAAGTGGGCAGAGCCAACCGCACCCAAATACTTACCCGGACAATGCCTGGTCAGCAGCTAGTATCTGATAATGCAAAGGTCCCTGCATGTGCTGTCCCTGCATGTGCTGTAGCTCCTAATCACCTGAGGAGCAGGTGACTAAGAGTGTACTGCAACTATAGATCACCTGAGGAGCAGGTGATTCAGACTGTACTGCAGCTACTGGTCACCTGAGGAGCAGGTGTTTCAGACTGTACTGCAGTTACTGGTCACCTGAGGAGCAGGTGATTAAGATTGTACTGCAGCTACTGGTCACCTGAGGAGCAGGTGATTCAGACTGTACTGCAGCTACTGGTCACCTGAGGAGCAGGTGATTTAAGCTGTACAGAGAATCCCTCACCAGGGGCTAGGCCCACAGGTGAGGGCAGAAGAGTCAGAAAAGCAGATTCAGCAACAAACGGACAGATACGGTACAAAGACAGAAGGCTAAATCAGAGTAGTGTTCAGGCTAAGTCGGCAACAGGATCAGATAAGCAGAAGCACAGAAGCAGTAGGCAGAAGAGTAGTCAAGGCTAGCAGAAGTTCATAACAAATAATACAATTCAATTAGTACTTTAGCTATCAACAGAATCTGACTAAGTGTGGATCCCCAGTTCCTGCTGGTTCTAGCACACTTTGGGATCTGACTAAGGTCTGAGTGCTAACACGTAGCATATGCAACAGCAGACGAGGAGCCACTGACAGGCAGGTCCTATATTTGTACTTGAGAGCGCCCCATAGCGCCGCCCCAGTCACTCAGCCAATCAAGAGCACTGCTGGAGTCAGCTGACCGGCCGATCAGCTGACTCCCCTTCTATGCGCATAAAGGTCCTGTCGCCTGGCGCGCGCGTGTAGCCCTCAGTCTGTGTGCAACTGAAGGACCAGGCAAAACTCCACCATGTAACAGCGTGGCGGAATCCACTGGCTGAGACGCGGAGACAGCCGCCATGCCGCTCACTGCTGCGGCAACATCTCCGCTATCCCTTACAATTAGCCTATAATAAAAAAAAACGGAAAAAAAACAATATTTCTCAGTTTTCGTCCATTATAGTTCTAAAATAATACATGGCTCCATAATTAAAACCCACGTATTGTATTTGCTCATTTGTCCCGGTTCTTACACCATTTAAATTATGTCCCTATCACAATGCATGGCGACAATATTTTATTTGGAAATAAAAATGATTTTTTTCCGTTTTGCATCCACCACTATTTACAAGCTTATAATTAAAAAAAAAAATAGAAATATTTAATCTTTACATAGATATTTAAAAAGTTTAGATCCTTAGGTAAATATTTGTGTTTTTTTATTGTAATTTTTTTTTATTATTATTATTATTAATAAACATTTTATTTGGGTATTTTTGGGAGGGTGGGATGTAAATAGTAATTTTTTTCATGTAAATATATATTTATTTATTTTAAATGTAGATGTAGTTTTACTTTTTGGCCACAAGATGGCAACCTTAGGTTTGTTTACATGACGTCACTCTAAGCGTAACATGTACGCTTAGAGGGACGTAGGGGGACGTAGGAGGTAGAAAAGGCGAGGCTTCCGAGAGAAGCTGTCACTTTTTCTGCGGGGGAGAGGAATCAGTGATCGGGCACCATGGCCCGATTCATTGATTTCTGGGCTAAGGATCCACACATGTGCGATAGGCCACGGGAGCGCACGGAAGCACACATGGCCTCCTGGATGTAGCTTCTACGTCCAGGAGGTGAAATTGGTAAAAGATATCCAAGGTGACATGTGACATATTAACATGTGTATGTACAGTGCCAAGCACATAAATAACTAAGCTGTAATGTTTTTTTTATTATTATTATTTATCTATTTATTTTTTTCTGCCTGAAAGAGTTACATTTTACGTATTAAAGTGACATTTTCCCTTAAGTCGGGACTTAGTTGGACTATAGCATAACTCTCACTACCACTACCCTCAACATTAAAAATTCCTTTCTTAGCCAATACACATTAAATACACATTAAATGGGCTGCCCCCTATGTCTGTAGCTGTATCTGTCGATGGAATGAAATAAATTGGTGGTGTTTGCAACGCATCTGGTGCCCGGAACCTTTCTTTCTTGCTGGCTTCCTTTAACCACTTCATCTCAAAGTATTTTTCCCCTTAAAAAAAAACAGAACAATTTTTACCTGTCAGCGCTCCTTCCAGTCATTCGCCTATAACTCTATTACTACTTATCACAACAAAACAATCTATATCTTGTTTTTTCACCACCAATTAGGCTTTCTTTGGGGGTACTTCTTGCTAAGAATTATTTTATTCTAAAAATGTTTTATCAGGAAAAATAAGAAAAAAATTGAAAAAAATTCATTATTTCTCAGTTTGCGACCATTATAGTGTTAAAATAATACATGGTACCGTAATTAAAACTGACACATTTTATTTGCCCATTTGTCCCAGTTATTGCAACATTAATTTTTTTTCCCTAGTGCAATGTATGGCGCCAATATTTCATTTGGAAATAAAGGCACATTTTTTTCAATTTTGTGTCCATCCCTGATTACAAGCCCATAATTTATAAAGCTATAGTAATATACCCTATTGAAATACATATTAACAAAGTTCAGTCCCTATTTATGTATATTGTATTTATTTTTTTGTATTTTTTTTTATTTAAAAAAATAAAATAAAATTGACAGCTATTGGGGAGTGTGGGAGGTCAGGGATTAATTTAAAAAATACAAATAAAAGATAAAAATAGGTGGTTTATTGAAAAAAAAATGAGGTTGTAATTTTACTATTTGGCCACAAGATGCCCTAGCAGGTCTCTTCCTTATGCGTACTATTAGTACGCACACCAGAAGAACTATGTGGCTGGGATTTGTGAATGGCGGAGCCGTCTAATAAGACAGCTGCGGTCATTCACACGGGGACTTAGATCAATTAATGGGAACTATGCTCCCATTCATTGATCTAGCGGCTACCGATTGGCGGTAATGAGCGGTGGTAATGAGCGCTGGGAGGGGGGAGGCGTGGCGGGGAGTCGGGGACGGACATAGTAGCTACGTCCCTGAACAGAGTTATAGCATTTTGCAGGGGTGTAGTTACTCATCCCGGGGGAGGGAAAGTGGTTAAGGGATATGCATGCTGATGTGATGGTCCTGCCCTCCCGGCCCAGGGAGGAATAAGCCAGAGGGCAAAAGATAATGTTGGTTCCAGCACCATCTTATTTTCAAAGCAACAAAACATTAATTCATGAGATATTATCAACATACATAAAGCTCTTATGTGTCATAATGCTGAAAACACAGCAACATTTTGAGAGCTTATCCTCTCTTTTCCAAGCTTATCCAGCTATGAAAGGTGCATCTAACAGAGCTAGGTAGGCTGGCTTCAAAATTAAGCTTAAGACTAGGTGCACACATAACATAACAGAAAAGGTAGCGTTTTCTGTCATGTGCATTGCGTTTTTAAGGCATTTTTGGTGCGTTTGCGTTTTTGGCTGCATATGCATTTTTCAGGTGCTTTGTGTGCATTTTTACGTGTTTACGGTGCGCATATACAAAAACGCTGATGTGTTTTGCATGTTTTTTCAATGCGTTTTTTATTGCATTTTATGCAAGTCACTAGGAAGACAGGAAGCAGAAATACATCAGAAATCTTTTTTTTTAAAACCGCATCAAAAACGCATACAAAACGAAATACACTGCATTGCCATTAACTTTCATTATGACCATTATATGCCCATTATATTTTTTATGCGTTCATCCTACTAATATAATAAATGGGAAAGTTCGGATGTTTGGATGTTTGGATGTTTGTTACTCGATCACGCAAAAATGGCTGAACGGATTTGAATGAAATTTGGCACACACATAGTACATTACCTGGAATAAAGTATTGGATACTTTTTATTCCCATAACCAAAAAGGGGGCGGAGACAAATACAAATTTCACTGGGAAATGTAAACTGCAGCCATTCTTACACTGTTAATAGTAGGGTTTTCAAACTTTGCACAGTTGGTTGTTGGGTGACTGGGATTAATATTCAGAAAGGTGGGTGGAGTCTATAAAAGCCAATCAAAATTCACCTATTGATGTTCAAGGGGAATATTTACATTGCTGCCATTCTTGCACTGTTAATGGCACAAGCCTCAAACCTGGTACAGTTGATCATTGGGTGACTAGGGTTCAATTTCAGAAAGGGGGTGGAGCCACAAACAGCCAATTAGATTTGTTTCATTTCAATGCAAATTATTGATGCCAAACACCGCAAAGATCACAAACTTGGTAATTGATTAATTGTGTGTTAGGGTTAGAAAAGTGGGCACAGCCAACACTAGCCAAATACATAAGCGGGCAACGCCGGGTCGTAAGTGGGCGGAGACAAATACACATTTTATTGGGAAAATGTAAACAGCAGCCATTCTTACACTGTTAATGGTAGGGTTCTCAAACTTTGCACAGTTGGTTACTGGGTGACTGGGATTAATATTCAGAAAAGTGGGTGGAGCTTATAAAAGGCAATCAAAATTAACCTATTGATTTTCAAGGGAAATATTTACATTGCTGCCATTCTTGCATTGTTAATGGCACACGCCTTAAACCTGGTACAGTTGGTCATTGGGTGACTGGGGTTCAAATTCAGACAAAGGGGTGGAGCCACAAACAGCTTATCAGATTTGTTTAATCTCAATGCAAATTATTGATGCCAAAGACCGCAAAGCTCACAAACTTGGTAATTGAGTAATTGATTAATTGTGCATTAGGGTTAGAAAAGTGGGCACAGCCAACACCAGCCAAATACATACCCGGGCAACGCCGGGTCATAAGTGGGCGGAAACAAATACAAATTTTACTGGGAAAATGTAAACAGTAGCCATTCTTACACTATTAATTGTAGGGTTCTCATAGTTTGCACAGTTTATTACTGGGTGACTGGGATTAATATTCAAGAAAGTGGGTGGAGCCTACAAAAGCCAATCAAAAATTACCTATTGATTTTAAGTGGAATATTTCATTGCTGCCATTCTTGCACTGTTAATGGCACAAGCCTTGAACCTGGTACAGTTGATCATTGGGTGACTGGGGTTTCAATTTATAAAAGGGGGTGGAGCCACAAACAGACAATCTTATTTGTTTCATTTTAATGCAGGTTATGGATGCCAAAAAACGCAAAGCTCACAAACTTGGTCATTGAGTAATTGATTAATTGTGTGTTAGGGTTAGGAAAAGTGGGCGCAGCCAGCACCTGCAAAATACATAATCAGGTAATGCTGGGTAATCAGTAGGCGGAGACAAATGCAAATTTCACTGAGAAAATGTAAACTGCAGCAATTCTTACAGTTTTAATGGTAGGGTTCTCAAACTTTGCACAATTGGTCACTGGGTGACTGAGATTAATATTCAGAGAAGTGGGTGGAGCCTACAAAAGCCAATCAAAATTCACCTATTAATTTTTAAGGGGAATATTTAATTGCTGCCATTCTTGCACTGTTAATGGCACAAGCCTTAAACCTGGTACAGTTGGTCATTGGGTAACTGGGGTTCAAATTCAGACAAAGGGGTGGAGCCACAAACAGCCAATCAGATTTGTTTAATCTCAATGCAAATTATTGATGCCAAAGACTGCAAAGCGCACAAACTTGGTCATTGAGTAACTGTGTGTTAGGGTTAGAAAAAATAGACGGAGCCAACACCAGCCAATTAGCGAAATACATACCTGAACAATGTCAGGAAATCAGTGAGTGGAGAAAAATACAAATTTCATTGGGAAAATGTAAACTGCAGACATTTTTACACTGTTAATGGTAGGGTTCTCAAACTTTGCACAGTTGGTCACTGGGTGACTGGGATTAATATTCAGAAAGGTGGGTGGAGCGTACAAAAGCCAATCAAAATTCACCTATTGATTTTTAAGGGGAATATTTAATTGCTGCCATTCTTGCACTGTTAATGGCACAAGCCTCTTGCACTGTTAATCACCTGTACCTGGTACACTTGGCCATTTGGTGATTTGGGTTCAAATTCAGAAAAGGGGTGGAGCCACAGCCAATCAGATTAATTTTATTTTAATGCAAATTATTGATGCCAAAGGCCGCAAAGCTCACAAACTTGGTCATTAAGTAATTAAGTAATTGTGTGTTAGGAAAAGGGGGCGGGGCCAACACCAGCCAAATACATACCCAGGCAACGCCGGGCGTCCAGCTAGTATAATAAATGGGAAAGTTAGGTTGTTTGGATGTTTAGATGTTTGGATGTTTGGATGTTTGTTACTCGATCACGCAAAAATGGCTGGACGGATTTGAATGAAATTTGGCACACACATAGTACATTACCTGGAATAAAGTATAGGATACTTTTTATTCCCATAACCAAAAAGGGGGTGGAGACAAATACAAATTTCACTGGAAAATGTAAACTTCAGCCATTCTTACACTGTTAATGGTAGGGTTCTCAAACTTTGCACAGTTGGTCGCTGGGTGACTAGGATTAAAATTCAGAAAGGTGGGAGGAGCCTACAAAAGCCAATCATAATTCACCTATTGATTTTCAAGGGGAGTATTTACATTGCTGCCATTCTTGCACTGTTAATGGCACAAGCCTCAAACCTGGTACAGTTGATCATTGGGTGACTTGGGTTCAATTTGAGAAAGGGGGGTGGAGCCACAAACAGCCAATTAGATTTGTTTCATTCCAATGCAAATTATTGATGACAAACACCGCAAAGCTCACAAACTTGGTAATTGAGTAATTGATTGTGTGTGAGGGTTAGAAAAGTGGACACAGCCAACACCAGCCAAATACATAAGCGGGCAACACGGGGTCATAAGTGGGCGGAGACAATACAAATTTTACTGGGAAAATGTAAGCTGCAGCCCTCCTTACACTATTAATTGTAGGGTTCTCAAACTTTACACAGTTAATTACTGGGTGACTGGGATTAATATTCAGAAAAGTGGGTGGAGCCTACAAAAGCCAATCAAAAATTACCTAATGATTTTTCAGGGGAATATTTCATTGCTGCCATTCTTGCACTGTTAATGGCACAAGCCTCAAACCTGGTACAGTTGATCATTGGGTGACTGGGGTTTAAATTGATAAAAGGGGTGGAGCCACAAACAGACAAAAAATCCAAGATGCCAAAGACCGCAAAGCTCGCAAACTTGGTCATTAAGTAATTAAGTTATTGTGTGTTAGGGTTAGGAAAAGGGGGCAGGGCCAACACCAGCCAAATACATAAGCGGGCAACGCCGGGTCGTAAGTGGGCGGAGACAAATACACATTTTATTGGGAAAATGTAAACAGCAGCATCTTTGTATTTGGGCTCCAAGGAGCCCCATTGGTCCTTAGCAGACCAATGGGGTTCCTTTAAATCAGAAGGAACCCCATTGGTCTGCTAAGGACCAATGGGGCTCCTTGGAGCCCAAATACAAAGATGCTTAGAGAGCTCTGAGCTATAGCTCAGAGCTCTGTCGGGTCCTGCAGCACAGACGCGGCGGCGGTGGCGGCGGTGAGTGACGTCGGGTGCGGCGTAGTTACAATGTAACAAAGTTGTTACATTGTAATAACTTTGTTACATTGTAACTGATAGAACATTTCCGATGATATTGCGAGGGATCATTTATTTAAAGGGACAGGTAAGTATTAATGGTTAATTAAGAATATTAAAGGACTTTTTTCGTGGTTATGTTTTTTGTTCAATTAAAATACTTTTTCTAAGTGTTTGTGTGTTTATTTACTTTTAACTCTTAAAGGAAATGGGTAAGGGGTACAAGTACCTCTATACTCATTTCTCCTGGGAGGGGGGGTGGGCATCTGGGGGACCCCTTTTTAAAGGGGACTCCCAGATTCCACCATGAACCTCCCCCCCAGGAAATCGCGGCCTCCACCGCCCATCGGAGGTGGAGAAGAGCCCCTTGTCCTTGGATTGGACAAGGGCTCGGAGGGGGAGGGGAAAGCTTGGCTGCCCCTCCCCTTCCGAGACCCCCCAATCCATGGACCATGCGGGCTGGTATAGTCAGGGTGCGGAGCCCCACGCGGCCGGTGCTCCGCATTCTGGCTATCCCAGCCTGCATGGGGGACAAGGGGTTAAAGAACGAAGTAAGTAAAACTCTTCCCACTTGGGGGAATCTATGAAAATAATACACTATTGTTACCTGTGCAAAAAAAACTGACATTTTCTGCATTTAAAAGACATTTTCGCCCCTTGAAACTTAAAAATCGATTTTCTCAAAAACTATAAGGTCTTTTTGAAAAAAAAAAATTTCCTCTTATTCCCACTGATCCCCTTAATATACCCTGGGAATTTGGTGTTCCTAAACTTTAAGCAGGCTTTGCTATTAACCGTTAAAGTCGGCGGGTTTTTAAATGTTTACATTTTTCCTTTGAAACTTTAACATCGATTTTCTCAAAAACTATAAGGTCTTTTTGAAAAAAAAATGTTTCCTCTTATTCCTCCTGATCTCCTTAATATATTCTCCAAATTTGAGGCTCTTAGCATTTAAGGGGGCTTTGCTATTAACCCTTAAAATCGGCGGCTTTTTTATATTATACGGAGCGTTACGGTTTAACGCGAAATTACGGTAGCGTTTAATGCGAAATTACGGCATGAACGAAACGCGAAATTACGCGTTGAAAATTACGCTTACGGTATTTTCAATTACGATTTTAATGGCAATTACGCTACCGTAATTTCGCATCGTAATCGCAAATTTCGCATGCGTAATTTTAGTAATGCGAAATTACGAAAATTTCGGCTCAACTCTAGAACTAATCCAACTAATATAGCCAATAGGAAGTAGCCACACATTAAAGGTGACCAATTACCAGGGCCGGCCCTAGACTTTTTGCCGCCTGGAGCAAAATTAGAAAAAATCCCCCCACCCCCCCAGCCGTGGGGGGGGGGGGGCAGCTGAGCTGGAGGGGTAGCTGGCAGAAAGGGGATATTGGGCCTAGCGGTGGAAAGGGGGGTTGGACCCCTCCCTCGCCTGGGTCCCCCGATCTGCGCTCCTCCTCCAGCGTTAACTACCAGCCTGCATATGATGAAGAGGCAATGGGCGGGGGAATCACTCACCTCTTCCGCGTTCCATCGTGCACTCCACTGACGTCACTTCCTGCAAGGCCGTCCACTTACATTACAGTGGGCGGCGTTGCCGGAAGTGATGTCAGTGGAGCACTGATGGAACGCGGAAGAGGTGAGTGATTCCCCCGCCCGTTGCCTCTTCATCATATGCAGGCTGGTAGTTAACGCTGGAGGAGGAGCGCAGATCGGGGGACCCAGGCGAGGGAAGGGGGGGTTCGACCCCCCTCCCCACCGCTAGGCCCAATATCCCCTTTCTGCCAGCTACCCCTCCAACTCGGCGGGCGGCCCCCAGCAGCGGGTGCCGCCCCCCCCAGATCTGCCGCCTGAGGCAAATGTTTCACCCCGCCTCATGAGCGGGCCGGCCCTGCCAATTACAACACTTTCAAAAGAAAAGGAAGACTGAAACATAGAAACAGTGCTTCACCCGTCATGTCAGAAAAAAAAATGATATTCACCGGAATCCACTCACAGACCTGATTAAAAAATGTCAACACTGCCAGTAAAAGACCGCCTATACTATGTATAAGCAACAGGTGGTTGCTTCCACAGCCTGCCCTATATAGGAAGTACCATATATAGTATATCGGATGTTGCAATGACACTGTTTCCTTGCTGCCACCTTTGTTTTCAAGTGTTGTGATCAGGGGCGTAACAAGGTCCCACCGGGCCCTCCTGCAGAAATACTGAGTGCCCCACCCCCTGGGGCCCGCTTGGGGCAGTTTTGGGGGGCTGGACTGGTGCAGCATGAAGGGAAAGACATGCTGCACTTCGGCGGGGAGGGGGGGACGGTCCCCCTTTCCCTCACCTCGGGCTCTCCCCTCTGCACTCCCCTCCAACATTGAATAGTTTGTGTATGCAGTTGGGCAGGCAGCGGCAGATGCATACCTTCCATGCGCTCCAGCGCGGATGTTTCTCCCTCTAGTGTCTGACATGACTTCCTGTATAAACAGGAAGTTGTGTCAGAGTCTAGAGAGAGGAAGTGGGCTGCAGGCCCTATTGTTATGCCAGTGGTTGTGATTGGTCACCTTGTCATGTGACTGTGACTGCAGGTCTAGGATTGTAACTTTAGGGCCAGGAGACTCTCTAATGGTGGCCACTAATGATCCAATCTTTTTTATCCAATCTTACCATTTCTATGTAATATAAGGGAACTGCCTAAATTATCCATTCAATATATTCACTCAATTTACCCTCATACTACATAGATTTGGGAAGATTGGATGAAAAAGATTGGATATATATAAATCAACCCAGATAAAAAACATGGTTTTTTTTTTGTTTTTATTTGTTTGTTGTCTTCTTACACACAGATCCTCTGAAAAAATTAGACATTAGTAAACGCCTAGCCTTTTTATAGATTTCCCTATTTTTGTTATTTTCAGATTCCGGTGTCCCGATGCTCAGCACCCTGTTTGCCTGGAAGCCGGAAGAAGCCTCAATCCTTCATCCACAAATGCTGCTATGAGTGTGTCCCCTGTGCAGAGGGGGAGATCTCCAACACGTCCGGTATATTATGCAGGTGCTGCTGAGTTCAGCAATAGAATAAGGCTGTGAGCGCTTTCTGAGTGCTTTTCTGACCATCAGCACTTTCTGAACTTTTTTTTTAATTTTTAAACGCTCCTAATGGCTTTCATTAAAATTGCGGTAAAATTGTTGTGATAGGTATTTTACCATGATTTTAATGCATGTCAATGGGAGTGTTAAAAAATAAAAAAAATCTCAGAAAGCACTGGTGGTCAGAAAAGCACTTAGAAAATGCTCACAGTGTGTCTACATTACAGTCAACATTTTACTTCCTATTTTCCCTAAGGAAAAAAAATGACAAACCATCTTAATATATCCAGTACTGTATAAGTATGTTTAACACACCATACAATCTTTAGTAGAAATTGAAGAGAAATATCTTGCCATCCGGATCAATTTAAATTGAAAAAAAGGGGAAATCCGATCGGATTTTTCAGTCAAATGAAAAAAAAGCTTTTGATTTTTTCGAGAGATGCGATCGTTTTTATCGAATTACTGTAAAATCGGATCATTTTATTGTATCGTGTGTGGCCACCTTTAGGGAAATAAGAAGTGCATTTGTTTGTGTTAGATGTATTCAGCTAACAGATTCCAAACAGCACTGGTGCCAGAATGTTATGACTACCTTAACAGCCCGTATCCACTACGCAATTTTTATGACAACCTTCATTTTTTAGTGACATGTGGCGATAATGACCGTCATGGCAGATCAGATCTTTAACTTCTCTGTGACTGCCTAATACAGATTGATGACCGCAGAGTGGCTCCATGTTCCTCCAGGATGCCATATGGCGTCATCTTGCGGGAAGCGAGATTTTATGGGAGCTCGCACGAGCTCCCATCACTGTAAACAGCTGGCCCCAGTGATCAGCCTGCCAGCGGCTGATCAGTGCTGGCAGGCTTTGTTTCATATTTATTATAAAAACAAACATTTATATAGCGCTGACATCTTGTGCAGGGCTGTACAAAGTACATTGTCTTGTCATTAACTGTCCCTCTGATGGGCTCACAATCTAATCCCTGCCATAGCCAGTGTCTATGTATGAGTCGTGTAGTGTATATATCTTAGTATAGGGCCAATTTAAAGGACAGGGGAGGAAAAAAAATAAATATATATATATATATATATATATATATATATATATGTATATATATATATATATATTTGCAAATATTTCACTAAAAACTAAAAATAGCAGCAGCAGCAACCAGATACTTCCAAAAGAAAGCTCTATTAGTGATAAGAAAAGGAGGTACAATTCATTTGGGTGCTAAGTTGTATGACCGAGCAATAAACCATTGAATTGTGAAGTGCCAAATTGTAAAAAATGGCCTGGTCACTAAGGGGGTATAAACCTCTGGTCCTCAAGTGGTTAATATCCCATGGTGGAACAGAAAAATACAAAAAGTAGCGCAGATATGGATAATGTCTGCTGCTGGAGGTAGGGCTGGCTCCAAAGCCCAGGTAAAGTAAAAGAAAGGATTGCAATTACCACAGTGCAAAATACCAAGCAAAGTCTGAGAATCAGTGTAGCCAGGAGATTGTAAAACTCACACAACCTTATCTTGTAGTAACCAAACCTCCAGAGAAGCGTGTTCAAACTGCACCATAGATGTAATAACTTGAAGTAATCCTGACATCCAGTGGCCCACTTGCAGCTAAGTTTGCAGCAAGGCTCCACTCTGCGAGCTGTAGGCAAAACACCAACTGCCTGGACTCCCCGATCAGGTGTCCTCTCCAACTTCCTGCTTCCACCCATTGTGAGTTCCATGGTGGTTTCTTCCTCTCTGTTAAGCCAGTGAAAGCCCGGCTGTTGCTTCCTGGCTAGAGGAGATAAAATGGAACAATAGTGCACTCTGCTGAAAGAAAGGGGCTGCACACAGGTATCCACTTACTAGAAAAATGTCCTGTTTATTTGCACATAACAAAAGTAGGCTTCACCTCCCGACTCGAGTTTCGGCATAATGCCTTCACCATGGTGACTCCACACAAAGTACCGCATTCGCTTTACTTTCCATTTGCACCCATTGTGGTGATGTCTTGAGTACCTACCCACCCACTGGTAGATGGATTGGGGAAGGCTCACCATCGAGGAATGTCCCTGGGATTCATCTTCCCGGGTCATCAGGTGAGTATTTAGCTCAAGGATTATTGGCTGTAGCTTACCTTCCCTGCAGGATCTTTACGTTAGCAGGTGCAGAAAGAGAGCAACCAAAATTGCCTCTGACCCCTCTCACCCAGCTCAGTCCATCTTCCAGCGCATGCCTTCAGGAGTAAGATTCCGGTCAATCGCTACCAAAACCTCCAGACACAGGAACAGCTTTTTTCCTCAAGCGGTAGCCATACTTAATGCTGAACCACGTTAGAGCTGCTAGGACCTGAAAGTAATCAGCTAGAACTTAAAATGAACAATTCTCACCTTGCTTACTGCCACTATACTTGCATAATGTCCTTGACTTGTAATATACACTGTCTGTCCTTGTATTGTTTTTGTTTGTGTTTGCTAAGCAACTGCCAAGACAAATTCCTTGTAGGTGCAAACTTACTTGGCGAAAATAAATTGATTCTGATTCTGATTCTGACTGCCTTGAAGCCAAACCCGCCAAGATTACATATATGTATCTCACAAAAAGTGAACAAACTCTTACATTTTTGTGAGCATTTTACTAAATCTTTTCATGGGACAGCACTGAAGATATGTCACTTTGATATAATGCAATGTAGTCAGCTTGTATAACAGTGTAAACTTGTTGTCTCATCAAAATAACTCAAAACACAGCCATTAACTTTGATGATTGATTTTTACTTCTGATATTTTGATGAATGTTTCTATTGTAATTATTTTTCTCTATCTGTAGACAGTGAGAACTGCATAAAATGTCCTGATGAAGAATGGCCAAATGAGAAGAGGGATCAATGTATTCCTAAATTTGTGGAGTTCCTCTCTTACAAGGATGATACAATTGCTTTAGTATTTTCATCTGTTTCCATCATTTGTTTTCTTCTGGCTGCTTTAATACTGGGGCTGTTTGTTTATTACCAGGACACTCCAATTGCTAAAGCCAATAACAGGAACCTGAGCTATCTTCTCCTGGTGTCCATCATGCTGAGCTTCCTCTGTGTCTTCTTGTTCCTTGGTCCTCCAGTAGATGTAACCTGCATGCTGCGTGTGACGTCTTTTGGTGTCATCTTCTCAGCAGCCATCTCTTCGCTACTGGCCAAAAGTATCTTGGTTTGCATTGCTTTTAAAGCTACCAAGCCTGGGAGTTTCTGGAGGAAATGGATTGGAACAAAATTATCAAATTTTATAGTATTTGTGTGCTTGTTGGTCCAAGTAATTATCTGTGTGACTTGGTTGTCTGTATCTCCCCCCTTTAGAGAAAGAGATACTCACTCTTATCAGAAAAAGATCATCATTCAATGTAATGAAGGGTCAGTTATTGGGTTCTACTCTGTTTTGGGATATATGGGGATTCTGGCAAGTATTAGTTTTATTATAGCTTTTTTAGCCAGAACATTACCGGACAGTTTTAATGAGGCCAAGTACATCACATTCAGCATGCTGGTGTTCTGCAGTGTCTGGATTGCCATGATCCCAGCCTATCTCAGTACTAAAGGGAAAAATATAGCGGCTGTGCAGGTTTTTGCTATTATGGCGTCAAGTGCTGGACTCCTTGGCTGTGTATTTTTGCCAAAATGTTACATACTTCTGTTTAGAACTGACCTCAATATAAAAATAAGTTTGCTTGGAGACAGGACAAAATAATCTTATGATGCTGTATAGATGTTGCTGACATCGTAAAACAAAATTAAGTGTGTAAATTAGTAAATAAAATAAAATCTGAGTGATGAATAAGTAAGCTTTCTCTACTCTTGCACTTGATATTTAGTGTGTCTTTTACTGTAGTCTAAACCTGGGTTTTTATTTGTTGTATAGTAGACAGGCATTAGCAGGTGCATTCAATACCCAATTAGTAAATATTATTGTATTTTTTTGACTATAAGACTATAAGTGGGGAGAAAAAGTCCCTGACTTGTGAACGCCTGCCAATAACAACCTCTAGCCCGCTGCAATGTCGGGGACACCCTATACTGTTCCCATGCAGAGGAGGATACAGGGGACAAACACAGGGGGACACAAAGGGGCATAGAGGAGGACACAAAGGGGCAAAGAAGAGGACAGAGGAGGACATAGGGAGACACAAGAGGAACAAGGGCGCATGAGGTACAAAGGGGGCATAATCCACAAGATCCCCCTTCACCATGGATGCACCAGTATATTTTTTTCCTCCTGGTTTTTGTCCTTTAAACCTAGGTACGTCTTATGGTCTTATAGTCCGAAAAATATGGTAAATAGCAGATGAAGTGAAGTGGGTGTGAGACACACATACAAAAGTGAGACAAAGTTCTGGTACCCCAAGTGCAATTTGTACTTCGAGTTGTGTAGCAGAAACCACAGAGAAACAGGGAATGCCCCTGATAGGGATAAGCTTCCAAAATCAGCAGAATTCCAATTCTCCGAGTTTCTTATCTGAGATCCGAAATCGTCTTACGCAGCAGAAATCGTAGCGAGGAAATCAGAATTCCACGGAATACCGCATTACCGAAACTGTGAATTTTTATCGTAATCAAAAAACTCGAAAGTATGGGGCTAATAATCAGAGAATTTGGAAGTGTACCACGGTTGCCAATCAGAAATGTGGATTACACATAATAGCGTACATTCGCTAAATATAGCAGATTCTGCCAATAAACTATTGATTAACTTTATTGATAAGAAAAAAAAATTAAGTACAAATCAGAAATTGCAGTTTACTTGGAAATATGAAATTTTGTTTTCTGTGGAATTCTGCGGAAATTGGAAAGATACTCAGTCCTCTCACTTATTTCAGTACTCCATCCAATTGTATTGATATGCAGCTGTTTCAAATCAGATCTTCTTGTAGCTTAGCCTCTTTCAGTGGCTTGTCTTCATGTTGACATCTTTGCATAGTCTTCTGGCATATACAGTGGTGTGAAAAACTATTTGCCCCCTTCCTGATTTCTTATTCTTTTGCATGTTTGTCACATTTAAATGTTTCTGCTCATCAAAAACCGTTAACTATTAGTCAAAGATAACATAATTGAACACAAAATGCAGTTTTAAATGATGGTTTTTATTATTTAATGAGAAAAAAAACTCAAAACCTACATGGCCCTGTGTGAAAAAGAAATTGCCCCCTGAACCTAATAACTGGTTGGGCCACACTTAGCAGCAATAACTGCAATCAAGCGTTTGCGATAACTTGCAACAAGTCTTTTACAGCGCTCTGGAGGAATTTTGGCCCACTCATCTTTGCAGAATTGTTGTAATTCAGCTTTATTTGAGGGTTTTCTAGCATGAACCGCCTTTTTAAGGTCATGCCACAACATCTCAATAGGATTCAGGTCAGGACTTTGACTAGGCCACTCCAAAGTCTTCATTTTGTTTTTATTCAGCCATTCAGAGGTGGATTTGCTGGTGTGTTTTGGGTCATTGTCCTGCTGCAGGACCCAAGATCGCTTCAGCTTGAGTTGACGAACAGATGGCTGGACATTCTCCTTCAGGATTTTTTGGTAGACAGTAGAATTCATGGTTCCATCTATCACAGCAAGCCTTCCAGGTCCTGAAGCAGAAAAACAACCCCAGACCATCACACTACCACCACCATATTTTACTGTTGGTATGATGTTCTTCTGCTGAAATGCTGTGTTACTTCTACGCCAGATGTAATGGGACATGCACCTTCCAAAAAGTTCAACTTTTGTCTCGTCGGTCCACAAGGTATTTTCCAAAAAGTCTTGGCAAACATTTAGATGTTTTTTAGCAAAATTGAGATGAGTCTTAATGTTCTTTTTGCTTAAAAGTGGTTTGCGCCTTGGATATCTGCCATGCAGGACGTTTTTGCCCAGTCTCTTTCTTATGGTGGAGTCGTGAACACTGACCTTAATTGAGGCAAGTGAGGCCTGCAGCTCTTTAGATGTTGTCCTGGGGTCTTTTGCGGCCTCTCGGATGAGTTTTCTCCAAGCTCTTGGGGTAATTTTGGTCGGCTGGCTACTCCTGGGAAGGTTTTTCACTGTTCCATGTTTTTGCCATTTGTGGATAATGGCTCTCACTGTGGTTCGCTGGAGTCCCAAAGCTTTAGAAATGGCTTTATAACCTTTACCAGACTGATAGATCTCAATTACAGTACTTTTGTTCTCATTTGTTCCTGAATTTCTTTGGATCTTGGCATGATGTCTAGCTTTTGAGGTGCTTTTGGTCTACTTCTCTGTGTCAGATATCTCCTATTTAAGTGATTTCTTGATTGAAACAGGTGTGGCAGTAATTAGGCCTGGGGCTGACTACAGAAATTGAACTCAGGTGTGATAAACCACAGTAAGGGCCCTTTTCCACTAGCAATCGCTAGCGTTCACGCTGAACGCTAGCGATTGCTGAATCGCAATTACCGGCGATTCCCCGACGTTCGCGGCCGCGATTTTGCTATGCTATGCACTGCATAGCAAAATCGTGGCAATTATCGCTCCGCCGCGCGTTCGCGTTCCCCGCAAAAACGAATCGCGGTAGTGGAAATGACCTACCGCGATTCCCATGTTAAAAAGCAAACCGTAGCGATTGTAAAATCGCTAGCGGTTTGAGTTTTTGCGATGCGCTGGTGGAAAAGGGCCCTTAAGTTATTTTTTAACAAGGGGGGGGCAATCACTTTTTCACACAGGGCCATGTAGGTTTTGAGTTTTTTTTTCTCACTAAATAATAAAAACCATCATTTAAAACTGCATTTTGTGTTCAATTATGTTATCTTTGACTAATAGTTAACGGTTTTTGATGAGCAGAAACATTTAAGTGTGACAAACATGCAAAAGAATAAGAAATCAGGAAGGGGGCAAATAGTTTTTCACACCACTGTAGCTGTCTTCGCTTGTCTTAGCGAGTTTCTTCTCGGCCTACATGGGATTCTTGTTTGAAGTCTTGGTGGGCCAGATAAAATAAATTATCCTGTGAGACTTCTAAGTCCTGTGGCAACATTGTCCATTCTTCTAATATGACATAGTCTCTATACTGATGTATAGGATGCCTTAATGCTTCTCTATTCTAGCCTCAAAATATATATAGAATTCCTCCCTTTGAGGGTAGAATCGTACATAAAAATAAAAATCTTCTTCTTTCATGTCTACTTTCTGAATATTTGTGTGTGATACCTAAATATAACAGCCCTGTCTCCGAGTCTTCATCACGTCTTTTACAAAAGTTTGTCTTAAAAAAAAAAATGAAAAATAAATAAAATAAAATAAAAACTTGAATCTTCATGATTACATCTTGTATTATCTTTCTATGGCATAACCACTCTTTGATATTTGTATTAGTAATACGTGAAAAAATAAATACAATGAAATCTGTGCAGATTTACTATAAAGGTGGGGGAGCAAACTCTGGAGGAGACTTTGTTTATCAACCGCTGCAACTGCCGTGTGTCCTAATTTCTGTGTAGTTTTTTTTTTCTCTGCTAGATGCTTACACAAAACACAGAGTATATCCTCTTGCCTTGGAATATTAACTACTGTTGCAGCGATACAATGAACTTTATCCAACTTAATGGCTTGGTGAAAAGTCATGTAGGTTGTGTGGTTGCGTGTTTCAAGGATTATCATCCTCTCTTTTTTTTTAACTTTCAGCTGAAAAATATCTGTAAAAATTGTTCTCTCCTTCGAGCTGTGAGTTGCTGAAAGAGATTGTTGTGTCTTGTAGGACAGTTCTTATAATACGCGCCTTCTGACACAGTAGAAGACACAGAAAAAATGAATACCAATACACTTATGAAGTCCGCTGCATTCAGTCTTGTACTTTTTAAAGAGTCGCTGCATTATATTTGCTTGAAGAAAAAATAGGAATTTGCTTCATCACAATATGTGTTTACATATCCGTTATAAAGTACCCAAAACAAAAACTGTTTCTCCTCTTCTTCTTTAGGATTAGGAATACGGTATGTCGCTCTTGCTAGAATCATCTATTGTGCACAATCTTCCTTTTAGTGTCACTAAGTTCAACTGAGAAATATAAACATTATTCGTGTTTCTCAAATATTTCCTCTGTATTCTGAGATATTGACGGCATGTTGCATTGGAACAAAAAGCTGCTAGATTCATCCTGTTTTAATCTCTCATCAGAGATATATAAGGATATGTAAGCAGCGCTTCTCTTCTCAGGTAAAAATAACTTCAACTGTTATTTATTAAAGTCTTCTATAGACCGTAGCTTGAGTGTGCTTGTAAAAATCTATTCTCTGAGAGTAACAAAGCATAAGAATCATTTTTTCTTTGCTTCAGATTATGGTTGCAGTTACATATCAAACAATATAAAACTTTTGCTAACCTATTTTCCCGGGTTAAATTCACCATGATCTATGCTTCCATCATGTGAATATATCTAATTCCAGGGTACCTGTTAACACATCTGGGGTGCCATCTGTCAAATATCTGATTGATATCTGCCTTAAATGATTACCAACTACTTAAAGGGCCAGCCTTAAAGTCATCATAATCAATATTAGTCAGTAGTGGGTGCGTAGCTCACTATAAACAGAATATTTATAGGTTAACAGGTTTACCTCTGGAAAAAATTTGCAACACTCATCTGTTGAGTTTTATAAAATTATATTGAAATAAAAAATATAGATAAAGCATATATACAGGAATATACATCTCTCCAGTTGTTGTCCATCATCCAAAATACATTTTCAAAGTTCCTTTAGTGAAACAAGTCCATATCAACATAGCAATTATTCTGCTGTAGATTTTATCCTTCATCGATAATTGTTGTCTCGAGATTGTACAGTGTTTGGTACACACAAATATAGCTTTATTCTTAAAAATGATATATAGAGTTCTATTCTTGTATAAAGAACTTAAAGTAGATATATCTTAATCAATCAAAGCTAGGTAGTGGTCCCTAAGCTTGCAATTGCATTTAAATAGTAATGCTTACTGATTGTATATAAAGTATAGCATAAAAAAGTTATCTAAAAAACTTTAAAAAATGCTGAAGTTTGAAATGACAAGTCTTTAACCAAACTTATTTACCTTATTACATAAGTCTATCATTGATCAACTCATTAATTAATCCGCAAATGAAGAAAAGAATGATGGTGGAGCACCGATTCTGCTATTAGGGTTTATTGCATCTAGTAGGCATAACAGGCACACCAGAAGTGAAGGGTGGGGATACCGGCCTGACAGCCGTTTCGCAGCTTCTGCTGCTTTCTCAAATTCACAACAGGTTACCTGTTGTGCCTTTGAGAAAGCAGCAGTAGCTGCGAAACGGCTGTCAGGCCGGTATCCCCACCCTTCACTTCTGGTGTGCCTGTTATGCCTACGTGATGCAATAAACCTTAATAGCAGAATCGGTGCTCCACCATCAGTCTTTTCTTCATTTGCGGATTACACAGCTGATAAGGTGAGCACGACTGCTGGGAGAGCGTGCACGTGGAGTCTACTGCTAGTCAGCATCTGGTGCCAACCCTATTCACTCTTCTCTTTACTCATTAACCTTCTGCCGCCCGCGTCACGCCAGTAGGCGTGGCCGCGGCGGCAGCCCCAGGACCGCCTAACGCCAATTGGCGTAAAGTCCTGGGGCTCTGTTTTGCATGAGATTGCGCGCATGGTGCGCGCGCATCTCATGCTCGGAGGGCGGAGCTCCGCCCTGCCTTCAGTCTCCGAGCGGCTATTGCCGCTCGGGAGACTGTTAGACGGCGATCACGCTGTCTATTTACTAGGTGCAGCGCTGCGATGAGCAGCAGCGCTGCACTGGGGACAGCCGTGTGACACGGCTGTCCCCATGGGGGACAAGAGAGCGATCGGCTCTCATAGGCAGAAGCCTATGACAGCCGATCGCCATAATTGGCCGGCTGTGGGGAGGGAGGGAGGGAGGGAGGGAGGATAGAAATTTAAAGTAACAGCGTTTTTTTTAAAGAAAACAAAACAAAAATATTTATTAAAAAAAAAATAAACATGGGGGGAGCGATCAGACCCCACCAACAGAGAGCTCTGTTGGTGGGGAGAAAAGGGGGGGGGGAGATCACTTGTGTGCTGAGTTGTGCGGCCCTGCAGCTTGGCCTTAAAGCTGCAGTGGCCAATTTAGCTAAAAATTGCCTGGTCACTAGGGGGGTTTAGCCCTGCAGTCCTCAAGTGGTTAATTAATAACTCTATGATCACTATACATGATCTCTATACAGGATTACTTTTTCAGCATATAGCAGACTTAGCTTCTGCAGTGCGTGTGGTTGGCCTTGCATAAGCGCATTGCATTGCAGCAAGAACTGAGTATAGTCAGAACATTTCTCCAGCACTATCTTAATAAAAACATAATCTTGTACAGGGAACAAACAGCTTACTGAAGAAAATGACATTAAGGGTTACTCTAACCAACAATCTAACTGATCAAGGAAGAACTCCGCTTATAATCATAAAATCATGAAATTCACTCAAATAATCTGCAGAACATTTTAACACATATATAATCAGCTTAAAGCAAGATGGGGATTATTTCTCTGTATTAATATGATTTTCTGACAGTTGCAAAACTCAATATCAGCCAAATTCTATTTGCCTCTTCAATACTTGGTACACAGTGTAGATTATTTGTAACTCTATGGTTGAAAAGTCTCCTGGTCCTGTGACTAAAAAACAAACACACATTATCAGTGATCCACCTCTTTGACAGCTGGAAGGAGGTGTTTGTGAGTATATGTCTTGTATTTTATTTCAAACAAATATGTCATTGAATTACATCTAGACATCACCTTTCAAACACCAAAGTCCTAAAAGTATTGTGCTTTCTTCAGATACATCTTAACAAATGTAAATTGTGTTGGTATGCTCTTTTTAGAGAGAAAAGGCTTTCTACTGGGAGCCCTTCCAAACTTTGACAGACCAAACTTGCCATTTTTAACGCACTGCAAAGAGTTGTAAATAGTTGACACTCTCAGGACTTAAATGTTAGTCCTCTCGGCCGCAATCTTTGTGTAGTGGTCGCCATGTGTGCACGTTAGCGAGAGTGCCTATGGTTGGGCCAGTAAAATGACGCAGAAAACAGTGGTTTTGCAATGTGTGCCCAGTGTTGGCCTAGTAGGCTTTATAGACTGTCACCTGAGGGGACCAAAGGTTTTGCCAAAAGTTATCCAGTCGATCGATCGAATTTGGTCTGTCCACAATGAAGCAATGACCTTATCCTCTTGGGTGTGCCCCCAACACACTCATATAGGTCATTGCTTCATTGTGATGCGCAAGCCCCTTCACCGCGGCAAGGTAATAATGATCACAAAGGGGAATTGACATCATGTACATGACTTTTTTGTTGTTGTTGCAGTGATAGTTCAGCACCATAGGCCAGAAAGCAGCAGCCTTTAAAATTCAGGATCCACCTATGGAGTGGACTCCTGGAGTCCTGGTCTGGACCCTGTTGGCGGTGGGGGAAAAGTCAATCAGTCATGCAACGAGCAGAGATGCTGGGTGGAGACTGACTTAAATGTCTTTGGACAGGCAGTAGCCCTCCGAGATCTATGCCTCATTCATTTTTAAAAAGGTGAGGTATTTCACACTTTTTTGACCTAATCAACTGCTCTTCTCAGACAGTGACAATGCCTCCAGCTCCACTGAAGGTCCTCTCTGACAGGACGCTTGAGGCGGGGCAAGAGAGAAGTTCAATAACAAATTGTGAGAGCTCAGGCCACAGGTCAAGCCTACGCACCCATAGTCCAGGGGTTCATCGCTCCTCAGAGTGTTGATATCCACAGTTATAGCCAGGTAGTCCGCTACCTGGCAGTCAAGGCATTCTTGGAGGGTGGATCCTGAAGGGCTGTGGCGATCCATTAGACAAAACAAAAATTGTGCATGTCTGACATCACCAACACATCGGAAGAGTGTCCTGTCCTTGCCAGCATGGCCATGCGAGTATTCCTGGCATCTCTTTCCCATTGTGCTGTGACATCACCCTTGAACGAACTGTACAGCATATTTCGTAGGCTGTTGTGGAACTTGTTCCTCTTGTCTGACTGATTGTGACTCGGTAACAGTTCTTCCACTTTGTGCTTATACTGACGGTCCAATTGCGTTGCCGCCCTGTAAAGGTCCTTGAGCTTATTTTACATGGGGGTCCTTCAACAAGCAGGACAGCATGTAAGACCCCATTTGTACAAGGTTTGATGCTGAGCTAGCCAGCCCCTCTCCCTCTTCATCACTGAGGTCACGCATGGTCTCCTCCTACTCCTCCCAGCCACATACAACACCACAGGTTCCCGAAGGGTGACCGCAAGCCCCCTGGTACGTCTGCTGTGGTCTTCCACCTCCTCCTCAAAGCCACCTTCCTCCTCTGACTCCTCTGACTCCTCCCTTTGTGTTGCCGCAGGTAGCACAGGTGTCGACGACAAGCCTGGCTGTGGTGGTGGTGATGGTTCCCACAGTTCTTCCTCTTCCTGGTCACGCTCCTCTATAGCCTGATGCAGCACTCTTCGCAGGGCACGCTCCAGGAAAAATGCATATGGGATCAGGTCACTGATGGTGCCTTCACTGCGACTCACCAGGTTTGTCACCTCCTCAAACAGATGCATGAGCCTGCAGGCATTGCACATGAGGCTCCAGTGACACGGAAAAAAAAATCCCCATATCCCCACGGCATGTCCTACCACAGTACTTGTACAGATAATCGTTGATGGCTTTTTATTGTTGGAGCAGGTGTTCAAACATCAACAGCGTTGAATTCCAGTCAGTCGGGCTGTCACAAATTAAACACCTAACTGGCAGGTTATTTTCCTATTGAATCTCTGAAGAGTGCGCCATGGCTGTGGAGGAATGCCTGAAATGGCAGCATAACTTCTTGAATTGCTGGAAGACATCCTGTAAGCCTGGGTACCTACACACAAATTGTTGTATAATGAGATTCAACACAAGGGCACATGTGTTAACTTGCCCAACCTCAATCCTGCCAACAGATTGCTTCCATTGTCACACATAACTTTGCCGATCTCCAGTTGATGCAGGGTCAGCCAAAGATCCACCTGTTCGTTCAGAGCGGCCAGGAGTGCTGGTCCAGACTCTCAGTTTGTAGACAAGTCATGGCCAGGATGGTGTGACACCGTCGTACCTGGGAGGTGGAATAGGCCCTGGGTAATGGGGGGGTTCAGTTGTTGCAGAGAAAACTGCAGCAGCCTCAGGTCTCAGGCCTCAGACTCCACCAGATTGTACGATAAAAGCTGGCGGGCTAGCAGTTCCGACAAGCCAGCTGTCAGATGCCGGGCAAGGGGGTGACTCGGAGACATTGGCTTCTTCTGCTCTAAAACTTCCTTCACAGAAAGCTGACTGCTGTGAGCAGATGAGCAGGAACTGCTCAAAGTGAGAGGCGGCAAAGTGCGAGGTGCCTGAAAGGGAGCAAGGACAGCAGAGGTTGATGTGGCTGAAGTTGCTGCTGGACCAGGAGGAGGATGGCTTTGCGTTTGTGTGCTGCTTTTATTCATGTGTGCATCCCATTGCTGTTCTTGTTTTGCGATCAGGTGCCTTTGCAAAACAGTTGTCCCTAGGAGGGGGGGGGGTCTGTTGGACTTCCCACAACTCAGTTTCTTTCGGCAGAGGTTGCAGATGGCATTGCTGGTATCAGAGGCACACAAACAAAAAAATGCCACGTTGGTGAGCTTTGAAATCTCGCCATTCTGGTGGTGGCAACAGCAGGCGTTGAAGGGCGTGTTGGCTGGCTGACCCCAGGGGGCAATACATGCTGTCTGACAATTCCACTAGCTCTTTGCGATGAGCTCCGCCTGCTACATACAACAACTCTTCTCCTCCTCCTCCTCTCTGTCTCCCCATCTGAACAGTCCCACTGTTCTTCATCTCTTCTTGGCCACGCAACATTCATGGACACATCGATATCATCATTATCATCAACTGCTTCACTTGTCTCAGACACCTCAAAATAGGCACCAACAACGGGTACTACATCATCATCATCTCCTCACACCTTACGTCCACGTGTGTACTGATGCCTGACTGAGACATATCATGTGGTGTGACATCCTTATCACCTTCATCTTCTGCCAATAAAGGTTGTGTATCAAATGCATCATGTGTGAATAACCTCTCTGACATATCAAGTGGAACAGCTGTGGTGCTAGTGGTGGTGGTAAGTTGTTGTGGGGCACCCGAAGCAGCGCAGGAGGAGGACATTGCATCAAGGAGGTTCCGTGCAGAAGCTGTAGAAGATGTGGTGCGCTGTGTCAGCCAGTCAACTACGTCCTCAGAATTTTGGGGGTTGAGGGTACATGCCCTCTGTACACCTGCATTCTTTCAGGGCTACAGGAAATCACAGCAGCACAACCTCACTTCAAGTTAGCCTGCCTGTGTTTTTTTGGGGGTACTGTGCCAAAAACAAGTGAAAAGTAATGCAGTGGAGGTGCTACTAGGCCTGCAACTGAATGTGGCAACAACAATAGCACTAGTATACACAGCTCTAGTTATCAGTGGGCTGTGTAATGTCACACACTGAGATACGCAACAGTTCACACCCAAAACAGTGATAATAACAGATGCCCCGGAGCACTAGTGGTACAACTGTGCTTGTGTGTTATGTGGCACACAATTCAATATCACTATATCTGTGAGCATCAGTGTGGCTCAGTGCCAGTGGGCTCTGTCTGTGGATTATCAGACAGACACTGAGAATATGCAACAGTTCAAACACAATTCAGTGATAATAACAGAGGCCCTGGAGCACTATTGTGCTTACGTCAATTGTGACACACAATTCTAGTGGGCACTGGGCCCAATGGTGGGTGCCTGTGGGCTGTGAAGTGATGCGCACACACACACACACAAAAGCAGAAGGATGAAGTAGCCCTCAGAGGGACTGGTTGGAATGCTTTAACAGCAAGTATGTCAGCGAGGATTAAAATAAACAAGCCAAGCTAACGCTTTCCCTATCTCCAGCAAGCTCTGTCAGCTGAAGACAGACTGGAACATGGCGGGCACTGAAGCGTTTTTATAGGGGGCGGGGGGAAGGGGAGTTCCATGAGGGAGTGCTGGCTGATTGGCTGCCATGTGCCTGCTGACTGTGAAGTAAGTGGTCAAAGTTTAGCCCAATGATGAAGTATGGGGATGGGTCAAAAAAAACTCAGCATAACTTTACATTTATAAACAGTTTATCAATCCTTTTTAAAGGAAAAATAATATTATCATGAGTTTGAGTAAAATATAAGTCTTGCATATTTCCAGTTGTGCAGTTTATGGAAGCTGCCATTTGTGAAAAGCTGAAAGTAGATTACAGCTGATGTAACAAGAGGTGATTATATTTAGGACAATGAGAAGTCTATCAGACTGATGTGTATATAAGGAGAGGATAGAGGAGAGGTGAGAACACTGTCACTGGATGCAGATGTCACACGTCTGCTGGCAGCGCCATTCCTCCTGCATGGACCATATGATAGTCTCCTATTTCCTAGTATTTATCGGTATGGAGAGAAAAGGCTGGGCTGCCTCTCACATGCATACAATGCAGCTCTGTGGTGTTATACTGTGGCTGATACACACATACAAGACTCAGAGCTCAGCACCCATCCAGCATCTCAGAATGAGGTATGTAATAGATGAATTTGAATTCTATCAAGAGGGTGATGTCACTATTGGAGGAGTGTTCACTGTATCTGATAGTGCCGCAGTTTGGGAGGAAGCAGCAGTTTTTGTGAAGCCCTTGTACTGCAGCTTGTAAGTTCTCACTAGCTCACTGTTTTGCACTGTTATTTCCTAGCTTTTATGCAGAGTTATTTTTTTTCCAGGGTCTGTTTCACAGCCAGTGATTAGAATTCAGCTTTTTTGGCTTTTTGGCAGCTTGTGAAAAAGTAAAACCGGATCATCCACAAGGCAAACCTAGAAAGTTGCCCAGGGCCAGGCGGATGCTTGCCTCCACTAAGTCTTACTAAAACAGACAGGTGGTCATCAGGTGGTTGGCAAAAGCTGCTATCTTGCCTCGGGTCCCAATTCATCTTAATCCATATCTATGCAACTGTTCAAAGACTACATAGTGCAATGTGATCCTTTTGAGGCTGTATCCAGCGCTGTTGTTGTGCTAGGTAGGCAAAAGATTGATAACAGTTTTAGCTTAGCTTAGACTATTAGTTTATTGGATTATTTGTAATACATTAGCTTTTCTTAGTGGGCAGTAACATGCTCTTGTGATTTAGGATAGATTAGGGGTTATTGAGTCACAATTTTAAGAAAATGTATGAAAGTTAAAGGGTTACCATCCAGAGGGTCCAGAGACAAATATGTGACATATTTCCCACAAAGAGAGAAGCCTCTGGATGGACCCACTCCATAGTGGAGCCTCCGATGATCTGCAGGATCCCTCTGAACATACTGTATGTGATAAGAGCTTGTTGGATGTTTTCCCATGGCTGCACTCCCCACTCTGTACCAGCCGCTTTGGCTTAATGCGCAGGCGCAGCCATACTCAGCATACGCAGCATGGCCACGCCCATACAGCAAGGGGGGGCGCGGCCACAAACTAAAAGAGGGAAACTTCTGCACTATCCAGTATGTAACTTTTTTTGTTTAAGTCTCAGGCTTGCTTCAATGTTTATTTATTGTTTTATCATATCAGAAAACACATTTTGTATTAGAAATATGTGCTTATATCCTTTATTTGTTTTTACACATTGGAAAGGATATATGCAAATATTTTGGCACTGTCATGGTTGTTAGACTGAGCAACTGCTCTTTAGTAGGTGTTTTTTTTTAAATAAATAAAACCAACAGAATTAAAAAACCTGTCAGATTTTTTTCTGCCTAACCACTTAACGACCGCCTAACGCCCATAGGCGTCGGCGGGTCGTTAGTGGTATAGCATCGAAACGGCCGCTCGATCGAGCGGCCTTTCCATGCTAGTTCACGGAGACTGTCTCCGTGAACAGCGTGCGAGCCGCCGATCGTGGCTCGCACGCATAATGTAAACATCCGGGGAAGAAATCCCAGCTGTTTACATCACACGGCGCTGCTGCGCAGCAGCGCCGTGACGTAGATCGGCGATCCCCGGCCTCTGATTGGCCGGGGATCGCCGGCATCTGATAGGCAGAAGCCTGTCCTATCCGGCGCAGGACGGAACTCCGTCCTGCCCCACTCACAGGTACAGGGAGAGGGAGGGAAAGCCGGGGAGGGCGGAAAGCGCTGCGGAGGGGGGCTTTGAAGAGCCCCCCCCCCCCGGAAAGTGCAGGCAGCCGGCGGCGATCAGACCCCCCCAGCAGGACATCCCCCTATTGGGGAAAAAAGGGGGGAAGTCTGATCGCCCTGGCTATTTCCTGATCGGTGCTGCGGGCTGGAGAGTCCACGCAGCACCGATCAGAAGAAAACCCCGTGGTCCTTAAGTGGTTAAGCTACAGAAACATAGGAGGAATGTAACTTTTAGTGCATTTTAATCTGGCTGAAATTTGCTTCCTTATGTATGTGTACATGCATTTTAAATTGTTTTTGCAGTGGTGGTCCTTAAACCACTTGACCACTACCAATTGTGTTCCCCTTATGGACCAGAGCAATGTTCACCTTTCAGCGCTCCTCCCATTTATTCGCCAATAACTGTATCAGTGCTTATCACACTGAAATGATCTATTTCTAATTTATTTTGCCTTCAATTAGGCTTTGGGAGGTACTTTTTGCTTGGAAGTATTTTATTTTTTATGCATTTTATGGGGAATAATACGAAATAATAAGAATTATTTAGATTTTAGCCATTAAAATTTTAAAATAAAATAGCCATTTAACCTGGCTATTACAACATTTAAATTATGTCCCTAGTACAACATATGGTGACAATATTTTATTTGGGCAGCACAGTGGTTAGCGCTCTTTCCTTGCAGCACAAGGTCCCCGGTTTGAAACCCAGCCAGGTCAACATCTGCAAGGAGTTTGTATGTTCTCTGTGTGTCTGTGTAGGTTTTCTCTGGGCACTCTGGTTTCCTCCCACATCCCAAAAACATACAGATAAGTTAATTGGCTTCCCCCTAAATTGGCCCTAGACTATGAAACAGGCTGTAAAACACCTTGAGGAAAGAAGATCCGGGCACCAGCTTGCCAATTCAGCAGTCACCTTTTTATTGCATCCCCAGCATCCCCATAACACAAGTGAGAAATTGCCTGACAGCCATTTCGCGGGCTGGGCATGCAATAAAAAGGTGACTGCTGAATTGGCAAGCTGGTGCCCGGATCTTCTTTCCTCAAGGTGTTTTACTTATTGATGTTTATCTGGAGGCACAGCGGTTGCACCTGTATACCCCCTGGGCCAGCTGTCATCTAGTGCCGATCGAATTTCTTTGGTGATTTACATAATGAAACAGGCTGTACATGATACATACATAGACACATGGCTATGGTAGGGACTAGACTGTGAGCCCCTCTGAGGGACAGTTAGTGACAAGACAATATACTCTGTACAGTGCTGCTTAATATGTCAGCACTATATAAATAAATAATACATTTGGAAATAAAGGTCTATATTTTCAGCTTTGTTGTTCGTTTACACTATATCACTAATTACAAGCCCTTATTTGCAAAAATAACACTAAAATACCCTAATGACATACATATTAAAAAAGTTGAGTCCATAAGGTAACTATTTATGTATTTTATTTAAATGTCACTCAAACTTTTTTTTTTTACAAGTGTTTTTGTAATGCTGGGGGGTCATACTTTATGACCAGCCAGCACAACAAGGCTAAGAGCTGGATAATGGAAGAGGCTACACAGGTTACACTGGCTGCCCAGAGCAACTGCAGCTCTGGGCTTCTGATAAGACGCAATGGCAGTGCAGTGCGATGTTGCGCTGCTCTTGGAATAACAAACATTCAGACAGATACTAGACAGACTTGAGTGAGGTAGCCAATAGCAACCGCAGCAATGGCTACCTCGCAAGGACAGGACTAGGAGGACAGAGGCTGACACTGCCTCAGTGACAGCAAGCATTCACAAAGACAAGAGTGAGGTAACCAATAGCAACCGCAGCAATGGCTACCTCACAAGGACAGGACTATGCTGCTAGCTAAGCACAGGTGATCACGATAAGCACAACCTACCGAAACATGCTAAAAACTTACTAGCTTAACACAGGATATCAACAGTTTGAGTACGTATCTATATCCGTGGCACTGATATATCACCGTAACATGAATACAAGGAAAATAACAAACGCTGACTAGAATATGTATATATTGGCGATGAACCAACATATTGTAATAAATGGTGGGGCGGGCATCTCTGCGTCCAGCGCGGCGGTTTGTCCTCAGCAGCGTGCGTCTGGGGTGGCTGGGTCTGTTTGTCCACACAGGCTGAGAGGCAGAATCTTTATGACAGGCGAAGAGGGATCAGCTGACCAGGTTGGTCAGCTGACCTCAAGGCAAGTGACTATTGGTTGATTGCTGATGGGGGGCGCCGGTGAGCGCTGCTCTATATATAGTCACTGCTGGCCAGTCTCAGGTTGTCTGCCATTGCGAACACTTACGTGGAAGCACTCAGACCTTAGTCAGATCACCAATAATCAGATTCTCTCTGTGTGCTGACACTGATCGTTACAGAATGGCAGACCAAAACTAAATGGACGCACTGTATAGTCATGTTGAAGTCCTGACCGCCGCGGTAAACAATATTTCCGGGGCAGTTTTGAACCAACAGACCCAGATCAGCCAGCTATTTGGGGCTATTCAGGAACTTCAATCAGCTATAAACTCTGTGCGATCTCCTCCAGTCACGGACATTCGTCTGTCCGTACCTGAATGGTTTTCTGGCCACAGATCTGACTTTAAGAATTTTAGAAATAGAGTGTTATCATACCTTGAGTTGAGGCCTACTTCATCGGGAACCGAGGCACAGAGAATTACGTTTATTAAGACTCTGCTGTCAGGGGATTCCCAGAACTGGGCATATGGTCTTCAGACAGGGAATGAGGCTCTAGCCTCGGTTGAGGATTTTTTTAAGGCAATGGCTATAATTTATGATGACCCGGACATTGCCTCGACCGCTGAGCGAAAGCTCAGGATGTTGCGGCAGGGCAAGGATTCGGTTGAAAATTACGCAGCTGAGTTCAGGAAGTGAGCAGTATCTGCGAGATGGGGGCCGTTTGCACTTTTGGAGTGTTTTTTGGCAGGGTTGTCGGATGCAATTTATGATGTGATGATTGGTCATCCTGAACCCAAATCTGTAGACGAGGCAATTTCTTTGGCCGTACAGATAGATCGCCGTTTGCGCTACCAGAAACAGGTTCGTGGTGGAAATGCTAGAAGGTCTGTCTTATACGACTCTTCTCGATCTTCATCACCCTCAGACGAGCCGATGCAAGTCGGGTATACAGTGCTGAGTCAAGTGAAAAAGAGTCGCAGAAGGCCAAGAAAAAGCGGTTTATATGGTGCTAAAGGCCCAGAAGAACGCTGCCGCCTGGGGTTAGTCAATATCATAGGTGAGCGGTCTTCATCTCTAAACAAAGATCGTCTGCTCCTTCCCTGCTCGATTACATGGGAAGGTCGGACTAGTTCCACAGAAGCCTTGGTAGACTCTGGTGCTGCAGCGAACTTCATAGATTACGATTTCATTAAAAGAATGGGGATACCTTTGTCCCCGCCTGACCAGCAGATTCTGGTCACTGCAGTGGATGATTCTCCGTTGCAGAGTAATCAATCTCTTTTCCAAACCCCCTTGTTGTCATGTTGGTTAGGGGCGTTACATGAAGAGAGATTGCAGTTCCTGGTTATGCCCATGGCAACCTCCACCATTGTTCTTGGTATGCCCTGGTTGCAACTCCACTCCCCACAGATTGACTGGGCTTCAGGTCAGTTACTGAAATGGTCAGCCTATTGCCATCAGCATTGCTTGGAGAGAGTGGCAGTTTGTGCTACTAAGATACGGGTTGGAGGAGTGGCAGAGCAGGTCAAAGCAGAAGCTTTAGTTAAAAGTTCCGGGCCTAAGACCGGCCTACCTCAGAGGCTGGTCAGGGCACCTGCGGAGACGGTGAAGGACTGGATGCCTAATCTGGGCTCTTGCCAGCGAGACATTCTAGAGGGTAAAACATCTCGTCAGACCTCACCGGGTACATTACAACAATTACCAATGCCAAGGAGACCCCGAACTCAGAAAAACCAGACTAGTAAGAGAAAGTCTGTAGAGTGGGAGTTTTCTCCAGGGGACATGGTGTACGTATCCTCTCGGCCTGGGTCCCTGAAGCGATTATCACACAAACTGGGTCCTGCATTCATAGGACCATTCCCAGTGACCAGGAGAGTTAATTTTGTTACCTATGCTGTTGATCTTCCAGCCAGTATGAGAGGTGTGAGATCACTCCATGTGTCTCTGTTGAAGCCGGCAGTGCACGTGGATTGCCCTCCCTCCCTCCCTGTGATGGTAAAAAACCAATCGGAATGTGAGACCGAAGAGATTCTAGACCCATATTCTAGGAACCCGGATGGGAAGTGTTCGGAGTCCACTCCTCAGGGGGGGGGGACTGTAATAAATGGCGGAGATGCCGCCGCGCTGTCTGGCGGTGGGGCGGGCATCTCCGCGTCCAGCGCGGCGATTTGTCCGCAGCAGCGTGCGTCTGGGGTGGCTGGGTCTGTTAGTCCACACAGGCTGAGGATTACGTGCGCGCGCGCTGAGAGGCAGAACTTTTATGACAGGCGAAGAGGGATCAGCTGACCAGGTTGGTCAGCTGACCTCAAGGCAAGTGACTATTGGTTGATCGCTGATGGGCGGCGTCGGAGAGCGCTGCTCTATATATAGTCACTGCTGGCCAGTCTCAGGTTGTCTGCCATTGCGAACACTTACGGGGAAGCACTCAGACCTTAGTCAGATCCCACAGTGTGTTAGAACCAGGAGGACCTGGGAATTCACACTGAGCCAGATTACTTCTGTGTATTTATTGTGTTATACTTCAGACTAGTTCCAGGGTGTCGAGACCACGGACCTCACACCCAAGATTAGGAACTCTGTGTTATCCTTCTGTTATACTTCAGACTAGTTCCAGGGTGTCGAGACCACGGACCTCACACCCAAGATTAGGAACTCTGTGTTATCATTCTGTTATACTTCAGACTAGTTCCAGGGTGTCGAGACCGCGGACCTCACACCCATACTGCCAGAGACCACCTGCTCCTCAGGTGGTCCTACTCAAAGTCATTACTGTTACACCAAACACTCACACTATAAAGGTGTCCAGAGGTTAGTTATACTTGGATTATCGGTGATTCTGCAGATCATCAATAATCAGGTATAATCTGAATTCTTGGTGATACTGCGGATCACCAATAATCAGATTCTCTCTGTGTGCTGACACCGATCGTTACACATATAACATAAGCAAGGACACTAGCTAGATCTGGACTGGAGCAATACAGCGAACTAACTAGGCAATACAAACAATACTAAATCTCTGCACTAGAAGGCGTACGTATATATGTCCCTGTGGGAAATGTATAATCGTAGCTCCACAAGATAACTGAACTAGAAAGTGACAAGACAAGGAATATATTCA
Source organism: Hyperolius riggenbachi (assembly GCF_040937935.1). Lineage (NCBI taxonomy): Eukaryota > Metazoa > Chordata > Amphibia > Anura > Hyperoliidae > Hyperolius > Hyperolius riggenbachi. The sequence continues at coordinate 18,886,378 of NC_090646.1, read as the reverse complement.
CAGTATAAAAGCACCCAGTAACAACTTAGACAGAGCTGAAACTATGACGGGCGAGGTCTAAAAGGGGAGGTAGACTTTTATTCTGGCATCAGCCAATGGATGCAAGCATGCAAATCTCCACACATGGTAAGGAGTACCATACTCCATGGTAATTCATTCAATCCTAAACTGGCTTGGTTACCATTTGCTAGCTGAAAGACTATCTGTACCAATGCATGCAGTCCTATGCAACAACATGCATGCAGGGAATCCAGAGCTATCTGGCTGCAGTTCAGCTGTAGTAAGCCATTGGTGGAATGATGACAGCATTCTGAGCTGCCCAGAACTGCAGAGCAATTGCAAATGACAATGTGACTTATTGCGAATGCACAACCGAATGCAGGCTGAGAAGCCAGAACTGTCCGTTTGCGGCTCCACCGGAATGGACAGAACACGCCACAGGAGGAATCCTTACAATTTTATTTTGGTAAATACGGGAAGGGGGAGCTAAGGGGTTAATTAATAGGGGATTTATTATTGTTATTTAATTTAACCACTTTCCCCCAAGGGTTTTTACCCTAACAGACCCGAGGAACTTTTACCTGTCAGAGCTCCTCCCTTTCATTCGCCAATAACTTTATCACTACTTTTCACAACAAAATGATCTATATCTTGTTTTTTTTTCCAATTTACCAATTAGGCTTTCTTTGGTGGTACATTATGTTAAGAATTATTTTATTCCAAATGCATTTTGACAGGAATAATAAGAAAAAAAATGCTACTGTGAATAAAACCCACATATTGTATTTGCCCATTTGTCCCAGTTATTATAATGTTTAACTTTTGTCCCTAGTACAATGTTGGGCAACAATATTTTATTTGGAAATAAAGGTGCATTTCTTTAATTTTGCGTCTGTCACTAATGACAATCCCATATATGCAAATATAACAGTAAAATACCCTCATGTAATACATAGTAAAAAAAAAGTGGAGTCCCTAATGTAACTATCTATGTATTTTTTATGTTGGTAACTATGGGGAGGCTGACCCACAATAGAGCGCATACATCTATAGAGACTAAGTCAATATAAAGTGGACAACCGGATTGTTAAAATCTGATGCTGCGGCTGAATTTGACTTTGTGTTTACTATTTGCTTCTAGTTTACTATCTGTTTGAGCGCTGGACTCTAAAACTCCTAGAACTATGGGGAGGGCAGGGGAGGGGAGAAGGAGGTATTAATTTATTTTGAATTACTTTAAAGTGTGTAAAATGTAGTGATATATATATATATATATATATATATATATATATATATATATATATATATATATATATATATACATATATATTTTTATCTTTTTAAACCACTAGATGTCCTCATAATCACTGTCTCTATGCACGGAGACAGTGTTTGATACAACAAAGCTCATGGGTTTGTTATTGAAGCCATGATCTGTGCTTACGGGCACTTTGATTGGTTCTGGGAAGACTTCTTCCCTTTCACCTTTTGTGGCTCTGCAGGTTCCAATAGGTAAGTGCGGCAAGGAGGATTGCTCGAGGACGGTAGCGGCGGCAGGGGAGGCCATTTTCTAAAATGTTCCTTGGTCCTTTAAGATGGACAGACAGGATGTTTTAAAATGGTGGGTGGGCGGGTAATGGTTAATATATTGTGTGTGTATTTTTACTATTCAGCCACTAGATGCCACCCTACTTTATCTCTGTGTACTGTGAACATTCACCGATGAGTGTACTAATGGGCGGCGATGAGAGCAGGAGCATGCGCGGCAGGTGATCACGGCAAGGTACATTTATCTACACCCTTGGAGCTAGGATTAAGTCTCAAAGAGCATAGATATACTGGTGCCGGACTGAGAAGGAACTTTAAATGACATTTGACATTATGAGATAGACATGAGTATGTACAATGCCAAACCACACAAATACATATGCTGTGTTGCCTTTCTGTTTTCTCTTGCTGAAAGAGTTAATATTCAGCTATGCAACTGACAGTTATTCTCCAGCTGTGACCCAGTCGGACTACAGCGTCTCTCACTAATAAGGAATTACAGCCATTAAAAGCAATACATCTGATTTTTTACATTTTTTAAATTAATATGATAACATAAAACCATGGGCTATCTGTCATTTTCAGGAGTAGGAGGATATATACAAGTGTTTATCTCATTATTAGTTTATTTTCACTTAAGTTTCACTTAAGGTTTCGGCAACGGCACCCCTTCCAGTGAGCTCAAATGCATCCACATAATATTTAAAATATGTAGCACAGCAGTGAAGGATGAGGCCAGCAGTGATTAAATACTTTTTTTCCATCAATAATTTTTATTGAAATAAAAAATGGGTTGTACAACAATTAAAGGGTACATAACATATCACTGGCACAGAAAAATGAGGATAGTACAATCAAAGAAAAATTGTTTTTATACAGGTAAGGACCATATCATGTTTAAAGAAACACTATGGGAAGGCAATGTTGACTACGAATGGGGTTATTAGTAGTAATCAGTGCTGCTCATCCAGATTCCGGATATCTGGGTAACCCGGATATCCGACCCTTTTTCAGCTATCCGATTCAGATTCCGGATTTCTGTGGAAATCCGGATAGCTACCTGTGGATATTTGGTTGCATCCGACTATTAAGATACTGTAACTAAGTAGATGACGTCCAGGACGTCATTGAGCCAATCACAGGGCTTCCAGTAGAAGCCCTAGCAACTAGAGATGGCCCGAACGGTTTCGCCGGTGGTTCCAGGCGAACTTTGGGTGGTTCGGGTTTGCCCCAATAGTGCACCTTTAGGGTCAACTTTGACCCTCTACATCACAATCAGCAGGCCCGTTGTAGCCAATCAGGCTACACTATCTCTTGGACCCACCCCACCCCTTATATAAGGCAGGCAGCACTGCCTTCAAAGCAGTTGACCTGGGTTCGATTCCTGGCCAATGTATGTGAGGTTGCTTTTGACATCCTTCAAATCCCTAAGCAAGCTCATTTTTCTCTTGGGAATATCACAATGGTACATGCTAGGCTGGCTTCAGCATGTAGTGTTGGTGGTATAGTGGTGAGCATAGCTGCCTTCAAAGCAGTTTAAGTCCCCACATCATCAATTAGTGATGATGTGCATCATCGTTATTTTTTAAAGTGACAGTCAGACAGCAGAGGAGAAGACACTAACTGTCACACTGGCACTGCTCAGCAGCACAGCAGTTCTGTCGTAAGCTAACACAGTAGTACTACTACTCTGACAACTACTGCTTTGAAATCTCTGCAAGCAAACGCTTAATTTCAGCCTGCATCTGCTGTATGTCTAATCTCTGAATCTGAACTGCTTTGAAATCTCTGCAAGCAAACGCTTAATTTCAGCCTGCATCTGCTGTATGTCTAATCTCTGAATCTGAACTGCTTTGAAATCTCTGCAAGCAAACGCTTAATTTCAGCCTGCATCTGCTGTATGTCTAATCTCTGAATCTGAACTGCTTTGAAATCTCTGCAAGCAAACGCTTAATTTCAGCCTGCATCTGCTGTATGTCTAATCTCTGAATCTGAACTGCTTTGAAATCTCTGCAAGCAAACGCTTAATTTCAGCCTGCATCTGCTATATGTCTAATCTCTGAATCTGAACTGCTTTGAAATCTCTGCAAGCAAACGCTTAATTTCAGCCTGCATCTGCTGTATGTCTAATCTCTGAATCTGAACTGCTTTGAAATCTCTGCAAGCAAACGCTTAATTTCAGCCTGCATCTGCTGTATGTCTAATCTCTGAATCTGAACTGCTTTGAAATCTCTGCAAGCAAACGCTTAATTTCAGCCTGCATCTGCTGTATGTCTAATCTCTGAATCTGAACTGCTTTGAAATCTCTGCAAGCAAACGCTTAATTTCAGCCTGCATCTGCTGTATGTCTAATCTCTGAATCTGAACTGCTTTGAAATCTCTGCAAGCAAACGCTTAATTTCAGCCTGCATCTGCTGTATGTCTAATCTCTGAATCTGAACTGCTTTGAAATCTCTGCAAGCAAACGCTTAATTTCAGCCTGCATCTGCTGTATGTCTAATCTCTGAATCTGAACTGCTTTGAAATCTCTGCAAGCAAACGCTTAATTTCAGCCTGCATCTGCTGTATGTCTAATCTCTGAATCTGAACTGCTTTGAAATCTCTGCAAGCAATTGCTTAATTTCAGCCTGCATCTGCTGTATGTCTAATCTCTGAATCTGAACTGCTTTGAAATCTCTGCAAGCAAACGCTTAATTTCAGCCTGCATCTGCTGTATGTCTAATCTCTGAATCTGAACTGCTTTGAAATCTCTGCAAGCAAACGCTTAATTTCAGCCTGCATCTGCTGTATGTCTAATCTCTGAATCTGAACTGCTTTGAAATCTCTGCAAGCAAACGCTTAATTTCAGCCTGCATCTGCTGTATGTCTAATCTCTGAATCTGAACTGCTTTGAAATCTCTGCAAGCAAACGCTTAATTTCAGCCTGCATCTGCTGTATGTCTAATCTCTGAATCTGAACTGCTTTGAAATCTCTGCAAGCAAACGCTTAATTTCAGCCTGCATCTGCTGTATGTCTAATCTCTGAATCTGAACTGCTTTGAAATCTCTGCAAGCAAACGCTTAATTTCAGCCTGCATCTGCTGTATGTCTAATCTCTGAATCTGAACTGCTTTGAAATCTCTGCAAGCAAACGCTTAATTTCAGCCTGCATCTGCTGTATGTCTAATCTCTGAATCTGAACTGCTTTGAAATCTCTGCAAGCAAACGCTTAATTTCAGCCTGCATCTGCTGTATGTCTAATCTCTGAATCTGAACTGCTTTGAAATCTCTGCAAGCAAACGCTTAATTTCAGCCTGCATCTGCTGTATGTCTAATCTCTGAATCTGAACTGCTTTGAAATCTCTGCAAGCAAACGCTTAATTTCAGCCTGCATCTGCTGTATGTCTAATCTCTGAATCTGAACTGCTTTGAAATCTCTGCAAGCAAACGCTTAATTTCAGCCTGCATCTGCTGTATGTCTAATCTCTGAATCTGAACTGCTTTGAAATCTCTGCAAGCAAACGCTTAATTTCAGCCTGCATCTGCTGTATGTCTAATCTCTGAATCTGAACTGCTTTGAAATCTCTGCAAGCAAACGCTTAATTTCAGCCTGCATCTGCTGTATGTCTAATCTCTGAATCTGAACTGCTTTGAAATCTCTGCAAGCAAACGCTTAATTTCAGCCTGCATCTGCTGTATGTCTAATCTCTGAATCTGAACTGCTTTGAAATCTCTGCAAGCAAACGCTTAATTTCAGCCTGCATCTGCTGTATGTCTAATCTCTGAATCTGAACTGCTTTGAAATCTCTGCAAGCAAACGCTTAATTTCAGCCTGCATCTGCTGTATGTCTAATCTCTGAATCTGAACTGCTTTGAAATCTCTGCAAGCAAACGCTTAATTTCAGCCTGCATCTGCTGTATGTCTAATCTCTGAATCTGAACTGCTTTGAAATCTCTGCAAGCAAACGCTTAATTTCAGCCTGCATCTGCTGTATGTCTAATCTCTGAATCTGAACTGCTTTGAAATCTCTGCAAGCAAACGCTTAATTTCAGCCTGCATCTGCTGTATGTCTAATCTCTGAATCTGAACTGCTTTGAAATCTCTGCAAGCAAACGCTTAATTTCAGCCTGCATCTGCTGTATGTCTAATCTCTGAATCTGAACTGCTTTGAAATCTCTGCAAGCAAACGCTTAATTTCAGCCTGCATCTGCTGTATGTCTAATCTCTGAATCTGAACTGCTTTGAAATCTCTGCAAGCAAACGCTTAATTTCAGCCTGCATCTGCTGTATGTCTAATCTCTGAATCTGAACTGCTTTGAAATCTCTGCAAGCAAACGCTTAATTTCAGCCTGTATCTGCTGTATGTCTAATCTCTGAATCTGAACTGCTTTGAAATCTCTGCAAGCAAACGCTTAATTTCAGCCTGCATCTGCTGTATGTCTAATCTCTGAATCTGAACTGCTTTGAAATCTCTGCAAGCAAACGCTTAATTTCAGCCTGCATCTGCTGTATGTCTAATCTCTGAATCTGAACTGCTTTGAAATCTCTGCAAGCAAACGCTTAATTTCAGCCTGCATCTGCTGTATGTCTAATCTCTGAATCTGAACTGCTTTGAAATCTCTGCAAGCAAACGCTTAATTTCAGCCTGCATCTGCTGTATGTCTAATCTCTGAATCTGAACTGCTTTGAAATCTCTGCAAGCAAACGCTTAATTTCAGCCTGCATCTGCTGTATGTCTAATCTCTGAATCTGAACTGCTTTGAAATCTCTGCAAGCAAACGCTTAATTTCAGCCTGCATCTGCTGTATGTCTAATCTCTGAATCTGAACTGCTTTGAAATCTCTGCAAGCAAACGCTTAATTTCAGCCTGCATCTGCTGTATGTCTAATCTCTGAATCTGAACTGCTTTGAAATCTCTGCAAGCAAACGCTTAATTTCAGCCTGCATCTGCTGTATGTCTAATCTCTGAATCTGAACTGCTTTGAAATCTCTGCAAGCAAACGCTTAATTTCAGCCTGCATCTGCTGTATGTCTAATCTCTGAATCTGAACTGCTTTGAAATCTCTGCAAGCAAACGCTTAATTTCAGCCTACATCTGCTGTATGTCTAATCTCTGAATCTGAACTGCTTTGAAATCTCTGCAAGCAAACGCTTAATTTCAGCCTGCATCTGCTGTATGTCTAATCTCTGAATCTGAACTGCTTTGAAATCTCTGCAAGCAAACGCTTAATTTCAGCCTGCATCTGCTGTATGTCTAATCTCTGAATCTGAACTGCTTTGAAATCTCTGCAAGCAAACGCTTAATTTCAGCCTGCATCTGCTGTATGTCTAATCTCTGAATCTGAACTGCTTTGAAATCTCTGCAAGCAAACGCTTAATTTCAGCCTGCATCTGCTGTATGTCTAATCTCTGAGGGCTGGTGCACACCAAAACCCGCTAGCAGATCCGCAAAATGCTAGCAGATTTTTAAACGCTTTTTTTTATTTTTATGAGGCGTTTTGCTAGCGTTTTGCGGATTGCTGCTGCGGTTTTCAGTATAGTAGATTTCATATATTGTTACAGTAAAGCTGTTACTGAACAGCTTCTGTAACAAAAACGCCTGCAAAACCGCTCTGAAGTGCCGTTTTTCAGAGCGGTTTGCGTTTTTCCTATACTTAACATTGAGGCAGAAACGCACCCGCAATCCCAAAAATGCCTCACCCAGGCATTTTTCGTTTCTGCAAAACGCCCCCCGCTCTGGTGTGCACCACCCCATTGAGATACATTGACCAAGCAGATCCGCAGCCGCAAGCGGATCTGAAAACGCCCAAAAAGCCGCTCGGTGTGCACCAGCCCTGAATCTGAACTGCTTTGAAATCTCTGCAAGCAAACGCTTAATTTCAGCCTGCATCTGCTGTATGTCTAATCTCTGAATCTGAACTGCTTTGAAATCTCTGCAAGCAAACGCTTAATTTCAGCCTGCATCTGCTGTATGTCTAATCTCTGAATCTGAACTGCTTTGAAATCTCTGCAAGCAAACGCTTAATTTCAGCCTGCATCTGCTGTATGTCTAATCTCTGAATCTGAACTGCTTTGAAATCTCTGCAAGCAAACGCTTAATTTCAGCCTGCATCTGCTGTATGTCTAATCTCTGAATCTGAACTGCTTTGAAATCTCTGCAAGCAAACGCTTAATTTCAGCCTGCATCTGCTGTATGTCTAATCTCTGAATCTGAACTGCTTTGAAATCTCTGCAAGCAAACGCTTAATTTCAGCCTGCATCTGCTGTATGTCTAATCTCTGAATCTGAACTGCTTTGAAATCTCTGCAAGCAAACGCTTAATTTCAGCCTGCATCTGCTGTATGTCTAATCTCTGAATCTGAACTGCTTTGAAATCTCTGCAAGCAAACGCTTAATTTCAGCCTGCATCTGCTGTATGTCTAATCTCTGAATCTGAACTGCTTTGAAATCTCTGCAAGCAAACGCTTAATTTCAGCCTACATCTGCTGTATGTCTAATCTCTGAATCTGAACTGCTTTGAAATCTCTGCAAGCAAACGCTTAATTTCAGCCTGCATCTGCTGTATGTCTAATCTCTGAATCTGAACTGCTTTGAAATCTCTGCAAGCAAACGCTTAATTTCAGCCTGCATCTGCTGTATGTCTAATCTCTGAATCTGAACTGCTTTGAAATCTCTGCAAGCAAACGCTTAATTTCAGCCTGCATCTGCTGTATGTCTAATCTCTGAATCTGAACTGCTTTGAAATCTCTGCAAGCAAACGCTTAATTTCAGCCTGCATCTGCTGTATGTCTAATCTCTGAATCTGAACTGCTTTGAAATCTCTGCAAGCAAACGCTTAATTTCAGCCTACATCTGCTGTATGTCTAATCTCTGAATCTGAACTGCTTTGAAATCTCTGCAAGCAAACGCTTAATTTCAGCCTGCATCTGCTGTATGTCTAATCTCTGAA